>NW_024082392.1:0-40731 GCF_003009895.1 Hyaena hyaena | reverse complement strand
CGACACGGCGCCCTCCCGATCGAAGGAAAGGAAGGAAGGGAGGGAGGGAGGGAGGGAGAAAGGAATGAAGAGAGGGAGGGAGGAAGGGAGGGCGGAAGGGAGGAAGGAAGGGAGGGAGGGAGAGAGGAAGGAAGGAAGGAAGGGAGAAAGGGAGGGAGGGAGGGAGGAAGGAAGGAAGGAAGGAAGGAAGGATGGAGAGAAAATAGGGAGGAAGAAAGAAATGGAGGAAGGAGAGGAGGTAGGAAGGAAGGAAGAAAGGGAGGAAGGAAGAAAGGGAGGGAATGAGGGAGAAAGAAAGGAAGGAGGGAGAGAAGATAGAAAGGCAGGAAGGTAGGAAGGTAGGAAGGTGGGAAGGAAGGAAGGAAGGAAGGAAGGAAGGAAGGAAGGAAGGAAGGAAGGAAGGAAAGAGGGAAAGAAGGAAGGGGCTTTCCCAGTTAAAGAAACAGAAAAAAAATCAGTATTAGGCAAGTCTTCAGCACTGTGAGAACACTTAAGCAGGGGAGTCTGCCTAGGGTCTGGTTTAGGAATAAGCATCAGACATCGCATGTGCACTCCTCAGGAAACCACACACCCAATTCCTAGTAGAGTTGAGTCAAGCTTTTATCCTTCTACTATTCAAAAGCAGATCCCTTTAGTTGGGAGTATAGTATTTCCTTTTCCAACCACAGTATTACAAGCCAAAGTCATGGATGCTCCAAAGAACCATTAACAATCCTTTCTTAGCTCTGTTTCCTTCCAGAGGAAGACTGCAAGAATTAGTCTGTCTGCACATCAGAATTTCACTTGCTTACTGCCCATTCATCAAAGAAATTGCAAACACATTTGGCAGAAGGATGGAGAGAACATGGTGGGATCATGCATCATCTCATATCCACCCAAATTATATTTTCTGCATATCACAGATTATTTTATTGGAAGTAAGAGAGAAAAGAAGTAAGCAATTGGTGTCATGGGGGGAAGGAATGCATGAACCCTCCTAACTTTGTAACTCTGGGAAGTTTATGGATTATTACAGTAGTGAATAGAGAGACAATCACTGAATTTTCAGTGAGTTACCCTACTGAATGCCTCTTCTCTGCTCTGTAATAAAACAATGCACAAAGAAATATGTGACTAACACTTGAATTAAGAACATTATTCATGTGTCTGTTGGCCATCTGGATGTCCTCTTTGGAGAATTGTCTGTTCATATCTTCTGCCCATTTCTTTTTTTTTTTTTTAATGATTTTTATTTATTTCTAAGAGAGAGAGAGAGAGAGACAGCGTGAGCAGGGGAGGATTAGAGAGAGAGGGAGTTACAGAATGAAACAGGCTCCAGGCTCTGAGCTGGCAGTCAGCACAGAGCCCGACGCGGGGCTCGAACCCACGAACCACGAGATCATGACCCAAGCGAAAGTCAGATGCTTAACCGACTAAGCCACCCAGGCGCCCCTACTGCCCATTTCTTTATTGGGTTGTTTGTTTTTCGGGTGTGGAGTTTGGTGAGTTCCTTATAGATTTTGGATATTAACCCTTTAACAGACACATGAAACAATGCTCAGCATCCCTCCTCATCAGGGAAATACAAATCAAAACCACACTGAGATACCACCTCACGCCAGTCAGAGTGGCTAAAATGAGCAAATCAGAGAACTCTAGATGCTGGCGAGGCTGTAGAGAAACAGGCACCCTCCTACACTGTTGGTGGGAATGTAAACTGGTACAGCCCCTCTGGAAAACAGTGTGGAGGTTCCTCAGGAAACTAACACTAGAACTCCCCTCTGACCCAGCAATAGCACTGCTAGGAATTTACCCAAGGGATACAGGAGTGTTGATGCATAGGGGCACATGTACCCCAATGTTCATAGCAGCACTCTCCACAATAGCTAAAACATGGAAAGAGCCTAAGTGACCATCAACGGACGAATGGATCAAGAAGATGTGGTTTATCTATACGATGGAATACTCCATGGCAATGAGAAAGAATGAAATCTGGCCATGTGTAGCAACATGGATGGAACTGGAGGGTGTTATGCTAAGCAAAATAAGTCAGGCAGAGAAGGACAAATATCATATGTTTGCACGTATAGGATGATTATGAGGAAACTAACGGAGGACCATGGGGGAAAAGAAGGGGAAAAAAAGTTGGGGAGAGGGAGGAGGCAAACCATGAGAGTCTCTTGAATGCTGAGAACAAATTGAGGGCTGATGCGGGTGGGGGGAGAGGAAGGGGGGTGATGGGCATAGGGGAGGGCACTTGTGGGGATGAGCACTGGGTGTTATATGGAAACCAACTTGACAATAAACTATTCGTAAAAACAAAAATAAAAAAATAAAAATAAAAAAAAAGAACATTATTCAATATGATTCAAAGATCCCCAAAGTCAATCAAATGACTTTAGGCCCCTTTGACAAAAATAAATGTCATCACAGAGTTACTACTATTGCACAAAAAAGTAAGCTGTGAATAAAGGTTTGTAGATGAGAAAGTGAGTGAGTGCTGCCCTAGTCAAGAAAGTTCCTAAAATCCTGAGTAACCTAGTCTAATAAACACTGCATTAAGAATTTGAATTTTATTATCAGACCAGCAGACTTCATAGGGTGAAAGACAACCCACTGGGATGCAGAGAGAAGTTATTAGACTTTCTATTTATAAGATGAAGCTAAAAATATAAAGCAAATAAGCTTCACTTACGCTGCCACGTGGATTATCTCTGGAGCCTTTGCTTGGGTCCAACATAAGATGGTTCTAGATCTCAGGGGGTTGACAAGTTTCCAGTGGGAACGCTGAGGCCACAAGACAGGGGCTTATAACTTTAGCCTTTCTCGTGTGCTTGCTTTAAGCACTTTGCAACATGCTGCAGTTCTGTGGGCCGGGTGGAGGAGACTCGTGTATTACATTATCTGGTTTTAATTAAACTATCATAAAATGGACAAATGGTTTAAATGATTTTGTTCCCAAGAGATGCAGACTGGAGATAATACTAATAATGCAAGTAAAAGCGAGCAAGTCCAAAATGGCAAAGCTGACACTTTCCCTTAACCTTGTAGGTAGCTCTTTATCAGCCACGAGATGAAGCAAAAATCATGACAAGGTAAGAAGTTATGACAAGACATCTTGCTAAATATACTAGAAATCATCAGGAAGATTCTCTGAAATATTTACAGCTACTATTGTCAAGAATGAACTTTGTCCTAAGAGTCTATTTTGTTATAAGCTGTTAGCTAAGAATAGTACAATGTCAGTGTGATTAATAAGACATAAGAAAATAATATTTTTTCATTGTATTCACAAGGCTTTCACAGGTAGGATAGTAGTAGATATACTATTATATAGTAGTAGACTGCTGATGGCTTAATATTATAATCCATGGATATACTTTATAGATATTAATAACAATACCAATCTAAACATTTGAGCAATTCCATAATTAACAACATTTGCTAGAATGCTTGAAAAAAAATGAAAATACTAGTTTTAAGGAAAATGTTTTAAAATAGAGGAATAACTTGAAAATTTAGTTTTGGGAAGGTAACTAACTGTATTACAGGGAGTAGATTGTAGGAAAATATAAGAGCAGAGTTATTCACTAGGAAGTTAATTCAGTAGCGAAGACAAGAATCTAAGCAGACCTCAAGGAATCAAGTAGACTCCTCTCTAGTTTCTACACTGCCAAATGGTCTTGAGTATTTGTCCACAGGGACTTGTCTTTTAGAGAAATAATATAACCCAAAGGAAAAATGTAACAGGGTTAAAAACAACAACAAAAACAGGAACACAGGGAGGAAATCTACCAAGGAAGTGAGACCCCCCCACTCTTCATTTAGTTCTTTAGAGCTAAAATTGAGTAGAAGGGAAGAAGAAATGTTACCTTCTCCTGGTAAGAGAGTGAAATAAATCGGAAAGAGTTTCTAGCTGCTCTTTCCTTCAGAGGATCCCTGTGACTTACATCTGACAAGATGTACAAGGTCAGCCCTCTGTGCTTCTCAAATTTTGCAATGCAAAGAAGTCTTCTGAGGATCTATTGAAAATGCAGATTCTAACTCAGTAACTAGATTGGGGCCTGGGAGTCTCCATTTCAAACAATCTGCTGATACTATTACTGATGGTCAGCAATCATATTCAGAGCAATCATCTCCAAACTTATCTGAGCTTGTATTAAGCTCCATGAAAAATATGAGAGCATATGTTCTTCATATACATGGATTTACTAATGTGTAAAGTAATATATTTTTATCAGTCGCTACTAATATTTTGGGTGTTATAAAATGCAACCAAAGAGAAAATTACAAATTATAATATTTACAATAAAGCAAATAGCAGTTCTGATATCTTCTTCCTTCACCTCCCACACAAGATCTTATTTTGTACCCTCAGTGCAGGCCCCCTACTCTGGAGGCTGCAGGCCTAGAAGGTGAATGTTAGTTACTTTGTTTGTTTGTTTGTTTTTGCCTGAAATGTGGGTAGTAACTCCAGGTGAATAGCAGTGCCTTAAAGTATTTACATAAGCCAGCTCTCAAAGCTTCCCAAATGGGAATTGGTTGGATCTTGTGTGCATTTCTAATATATAATTTCCTATAAACTTAATTCTTTTTGAAAATAGCATGATTATTCATCATTAATTATCAACCCTTACAAAATAGATTAAAGTTAAAATAAATAGCAATTTTCAAATAAATACAGATAACCTAGAATCAACCAAGTGCTTTTCTAACTAAGTTGAATTGAAATCATCCAACTTCCTACCTAATCAAACATTTGTATATTCTTTTGGCCATTTTTCACTTACATTCTGGGTAATCAAAAGTTGTGTGCTGATGTGAAACAGCGCTAAACCATCCCAAAGGCAACCTACCATAACAGAATCATCCACCTTCCCAAAATTCCAAAATGGTTTGTAAAAGAATTGGAGAAAATAAGGCTAAGTGTCTTTCTTAGGCTAATTATAAAACTATAGGGCTAGTTTACCCCAAAGCAAGGAAAGTTTTCTTGATGACAACCTCTCTGTGATTAACTCACCAATCTTAGTGAATTCATAAAAAAATTAAGCAAGTTCTCAAAATCTCGTGTGGATAAGAATCCCTTGTGGAATTTGTTTAAAATACAGATTTTTTTTTTAATGTTTTTTATTTATTTCTAGGAGAGAGAGAGACAGCGTGAGCAGGGGAGGGTCAGAGAGAGAGGGAGTCACAGATTGAAACAGGCTCCAGGCTCTGAGCCGGCAGTCAGTACAGAGCCCGACGCGGGGCTCGAACCCACGAACCGCGAGATCATGACCTAAGCGAAAGTCGGACGCTTAACCGACTAAGCCACCCAGGCGCCCCTGGATTCTTGCATCTTACAGATTCTTATTCAGAAATTTGAATGGAATGAATAGAAAACTAGAGAGTCCAGAAACAGGCCTATGAATCTATGAAAATGTGATTTCTATAGAAATGACATTTTTAGTCAATAAGGAGATGATGGAATATTCAATAAATAGTAGTAAAACAATTAGGTTTCCATATGGATAAGGATTAAAGGAGCCATTTGGATCTCAGCAGGAAATAGATGGTGCGTACATATTGGATACTTTGAGGAAGGTTTAATAAAGGAACTATTTGCAGCGATGCTGGCAGGATGTAGTGAAACCACAAAGGATGTTATATCCCAGAGCTAGAAACCCAGAACTATTACTACCTCTGGACCCAAAGAGGAAAAGGGTGAGAAAGGCTTACCAGAATCTGGAAGTTGAGCTGTTGTGTAAAAACAACCTTTACAGTAGATGTAACTTTTAATCAAGAGACACAACCAGCCACAGACAACACTTCAGGTAGGAAGCTGGGATATTTAACTATTGCAACATCTATAAATAGCCCACCTCACTTCCTTCCCTCCCTCCAATTTCTTTTAGTCCTTCAATGCCTGAAACCAACCAAAAGCCAGGAGTTCAAGGGAGCTCTTTGTTGTACAAGATACAGATGAGTATTTCTGGGCAGAGGGTAAGGTGCAAAAAAATGAGAGAACTGGCCTGGGTGGGAGACAAATAAAAGAGCTCCGACAAAGATTGCTAATGCACACCGTGCATAAAATCAACTCTAGATGAATTAAGATTCCTCTTCTTAATTGCGGTATTTCTAAAGTGTGGTAACGACTGGTTTAGTTTTATATAAAATAAAATACCTCATTTTAGGAAAATGTGTGTTGCTTAGGGGGAAATTTTCTTACCACAAATTAAAATAGAATCATGATCTTATGGTTACAGTCCTTACCAGGATGCCGAACTAGTTCAGTTTCTGGCTGTCTCTCCCAAGAACAAACCCAAAATCAATCTAGAAGGAAAACCAAGACAGGTGAAAATCTCTAGATCACATACTCGTTTGTGTAGCATTGTGGTTTTGTCAGAGGGTAAAAAAGTGAAAGTTCTCTTGCTTCTCCCCTGAAGGGAACAACTGATGATGCTCAAAGTCTGGTTCCAGGATGGCAGCATCACCATCACCTGGGAACTTGTGAGAAATTCAAATTCCTAGGCCCTACGAAACTTCATCAGAAACTGAAGGGGTAGAGCCCATAAATCTGTGTTTTAACAGGTCTTCCAAGAGACTCTGACATTCACTGAAGGTACTGAATGTCAGTATCTCCACTACAAAAGTCAGATTTAGCAAATAAAATTATCGTATACCCAGTTACATTCAAATTTCAGGTAAAGAACAAATACTTTTCTTAGGGTAAATATGCTACAGAAATTCAAGTTTCACTGTGAATCTTGCATTTCATTGGGCAACCCTATCTTTACCTATGAATATTCAGAACTCTGGGCCAGGTGTTGTCTTTTACAGGAAACTCAGAACAGCTCAGAAGCACATGGATTGTGAGGTGCTGGGAAAGTTAAGTGAGTAACTTACTCAGTACAATTCAAAACCTGGCATTCCAAGTAGAAGCAAATGGCGGAGGGCTTGTAAGAAAGGCGAATTCTCACCCCTGCCTCAGAGCCACAGAATCAGAAACTCTGGGGACAGGACCAAAGAATCCATGGTTTATCAAGCCCTGTAAGTGAGTTTCTGTGCCCTGAAGTTTAAGAACCATTGTACTAACTAATCTCAGGCAATCGATTCCACCCATTTTCTGGGGGATTCAACAAAAATAATGAGGCCTGAGATATTTATAGCCTTAAGTGCTTATAATAGAAAAAGAGAAAACCTCAAAATTAGTGAGTTAAGTGCCATTTTTTTTAGAAGTTGTCCATAAAATATCTGAAGGAGGAGGAGGAGGAAAAGAAGAAGAAGAAGAAGAAGAAGAAGAAGGAGGAGGAGGAGGAGGAGGAGGAGGAGGAGGAGAAGGAGGAGGAGAAGTAGTAGTAGTAGTAGTAGTAGTAGAAGAAGAAGAAGTAGAAGTAGTAGTAGTAGTAGTAGTAGTAGTAGAAGAAGGAGAAGAAGGAAGGGGAGGAGGAGGAAGAAGAGGGAGGAGGAGAAAAGGGAGAGGGAGAGGAAGGAGCGAAGGGAAGAAACACAATCAAGGTAAGGGCACAAATAAAATAGAAAACAAATTGGTTGGGGCTCCTGGGTAGCTCGGTCAGTTAAGAGTCTGACTCTTAATTTTGGCTCAAGTTGTAATCTCACCATTGGGAGACTGAGGCCAGAGTTGAGCTCTGCACTGCTAGTGTGGAGGTTGCTTGGGATTTTCTCCCTTTCTCTCCGCCCCTCCCCAGCTTGTGTGTGCACCTGTGCTCATGCTCTCACTCCCTTCCTCCCTCCCTCCCTCCCTCTCTCTCTCCTCTCTCTCTCTCTCAAAAGAAATACATAAAATATAAAAAATAACTAAAAAAGAAAACAAAATACAATGGTAAGGGAAAAAAATCCACCTGAGTTGGTTCTTTGAAAAAATTAAAATAGACAAATCTATAGCAAAAATAATCAAGCGATAAAGAGGACAATGATAACCTTAAAAAAGGAATATTATAAAGATTGAGACAAAAGCAAAGTAGAAACTTATAAGACAAAAGAATATATCAACAATCTCAAATAAAGTAGACAAATATTAGAAAATATAATTTAACAGAACTGAGTAAAAATACAACCCAAAGTTTGATGAATTTTACAACATTAAGAACTGTAGCAGTTAATGAAACACTAAATCAAGAGAGGCTTAGTATTCATTTTATCCAACTTCCAAGGTGAAACAAAAATGAATGCTTTAACAGAAGGATTAGACAGTGCAGTAAGATTTAGGAAAAGAGAAAGAAAACAATGTAGACTCAAAAGAAGAAAACAAAATTGTCATAAATGGAATGTAGTATAAGTGTATACCATAGAAAACCTAAAATAATATGCAGAAAAAAGTTTAGAAATAAGGGAAGCATTTGCCAAGATGGCTTTGTTAATTTGTAAACAGTAGTTGCTTGAATATAAATATCAACAAGATTGCATATGCTAATATTTAGACTTCATTTATCAAAAGACACCTTGAAGAAAATGGAAGGATAAGTTTCAAACTGGAAAAGGATGTTGGGAATACAAAAAATAAAAAAATTAACATCAAAAATGCACTTTGAAAATTCAAAAACTAACTAGAAACAATACCAACAAACCAATAAAAAAATAAGCAGGAGAAGGGGACTAAGAATAGACATTTCATGGAGGAGTAAATGCAGAAGGCCAAATAAACCCTTGGAGAAATGTGCAGCCTAAATAGTGACCAGGACCATGCCAGTCATGACCACAATGATGTACCATTTTATATGATTTAATTGGCCAGACTTAAAAGTCTGACAATAACCAAGTACTGGACAGAAGTGCACTGACAGACTATTGTATACCTTTCTGGAAGAAGCATAGCATTGGACAACTGCTTTAGGAAAGGGTTTGGTATTTGGGAAATATGCCTGTCTCTCTCTGGGGAAGTGGGTGTGGATAAAGATTTGTGTGCATTGAGGAGTAGGACACTATTGTGCAAAACTCTTTCTCTCTCCTTCCTTCCCTCCTTCCTTCCTTCCTCCCTTTTTTCTTTTCTTTTCTCTCTTATTTTCTCTTCTGTCTCTCTCTCTCTATTTTTTACTTTAGTTGACACACAGTGTTACACTGGTTAGATAGTCTTTTCTTTATTGTGCATCAGGCTTTTTACTTCAAGGAGAAAGTGTCCTGTCCTGCACCCTTTGAGGTAGCCAAGAGTTACCTGGACTGCTTCTTTCTCTTGCAGCAGTAAGAGAGTTCTGGCTAGAATATCAAATTCTACAGTGAGCTTATATGACAGACTGGTCCAGCTATGCTATGTCAGAGCCCTTTCATTTTATTTCTTTTCATGTATGTATGTATGTATGTATGTATGTATGTATGTATGTGTGTGTGTATGTATTTTTAGAGCCCTTTCATTCTTGAATACTACAATGGTTGTCTCCACAGCCCACTCATACAGCTGGCCGGCCACTGCTGACTGTGATCTCAGGCAGCCCCCTTTTCTGAGACCCTCTCTTCCCTATTTTGTGTGTTGAGATGCTCACTTTATTTTATTTTATATCAGGTTCTTAATGTGTAGCATCCATAGATGCTTACCTGCTACCGGCTTCTGATGGACAGCTCCCCAGGCTCCCTACTGGTGCTGTGGATTTTCTTTTTCCTTTCATTTCACTGGGCTTTCGGGAGGAAGCAAGTATAACCTCAAATGATTCATCAGCCATTTTGAAACAAAGTTCTCAGAAATTTCTTTAGAATGAGGACAGGGAGTCAGGACTGGTTTGGTCTCTTTGAAAAAAAAATTTTTTTTTTTTGGGTGATGATTTAGAAAGATGTGTTCTAGCGGTTTGAGTCAGGATTCTTAAATTATTTACCAGACTCAGGCTGAGCTGTTAGAAATGAACAAAAACAAACAGAATGAATCTGAAAGAAAATTGGGTTGCAAACAACTGAGGCTTTAAATAGCAAGTCTGCAGCCCCCAGTGCAAGGACTCTATTCCTCACATGACAGTGGCTTTCAGACATCCAAACCCTATACACATGGTAAGTACATTAAGACTTGTTGAAATGATAACATGCAGAACTTTAAATAATCTGTTAGCATGTTCTCCCTTTTCACTCCCTTGTTTTCTCCCATTGGAAATAGTCACTTACATTCCCCAAAAGTGGTCTGAAATTTTAATTTAATTTTGTTTGTACGACATTCTAACCTACTGAAATGAAAGATATAGTGAAGAATTGCAGGCCAGGTTTCTTTGTTCTTTCTTTCTTCATGGGTCCCCTTAGGAAATTTTCTGTCAAAGCCATTGAAAGGGGTGGTTTGATGAAGTTACATACAGAGTAATGAAGTGCCAAAGTTTCCAGACATTCTGTCTACTGGGCATCTAAGGTTTATCTTCAGTACTGTTCAAGATATCCATCAATGGGCATGGAGGAGGGCACTTTGGGGATGAGCACTGAGTGTTATGTAGAAACTAATTTGACAATAAACTATTTGTAAAAAAATAAAAAAATAAAAAAAAAAAAAAGATATCCATCAATGAACTTAACCTTCTTCTATATGTCTCTCATTTTCTTACCCTCTGTGGTTATACCCTAGTTTTCTATATCTAAACTCTAGATGCCATCCTATGTCTTTTTTCTGGCTTGTAATCACCTAGACCTGTCCTTCTTTCTCCCTGTTACTAGGCTTTAAGGACACTGCCCTTGGTTTCTGAAACAGGTCACAATTCCTGCCTCTGGGCTTTTCTTCCCTCTGCAATATTCTTGCTCTTCCACCTGTCCTCACTGGCCCTGGTTAACTTCCATTTTAAGTATCACTGACTTTAAAAAGGCATTTCTGAACTTCCCATGCAAATCCCTAGCACTCTGAGCTTTTCCTTTCTAGCAATTATCAAAGTTGTGATCTTATACATGTTTCTTGTTTAGCATGTCTCCAGTTCCGCCCCAGGACAGGCATAGTACTGATTTGGTCTCCCATAGGTGGGCAATCAATGCACAGTGCGTAAAACATATATATTTTCTGAAACACATTTACTGAGTTCCACAAACAGAAGGTAGAGTTTTAGGTAAAGGAGGGCTGAAGTACATACTTGAGGAATCGGGAAGTTCAGATTCAGTGGGTCACATGTTGCAGATGTCTCAAGAACTGAACAGCTGGTGCATTGTTTTTACCGCATCCCACTAGGTTGGCAGGCTCCTCTCACAGCCCTGGTTATTCACTCCTGGTGGGACCTAATTCCAATATTGGTTCTAAGGATGAATTCCATGTCAAACATTAGAGACCTGAGTATATTTCTTGGCCTTAGAATCTTTAGTTCAGTCAAAAAAGCTCGCGGAGCCAGAGTTTCTTCACTTGGGAACAGAATACTAACACTTCTGTCTCAGGTCAGCTTGAGGGTTGTAGAATATCCCTTAAATACTGACCTTAAAGTATAAGCTAGATGCTGGTTCCTTTCTTCAGTATTGGAGTTGTGCCTAGGTTGAGGCCACATCTGGTACCTATCTCATGGTGTTGTAAAGTTTCAATGACTTACTTAATAGATAGAAAGCTTGTAGAACAGCCTCTGGCGTACTGTTACGTAATGTTAATGTATCCCATGTGTCCCACCATTCCACTGCATATAATCATTAATTAATTTCTTCATTAATTTATTCAGTTGACAAATACTTATGAGTGCCCCCTATGTTGCAGGCACTATCTTAAATTCTTAGACTAGAGCAAAATGATCATTTGCTTGTATGATAAAATTTAAAACTGTCTTTTTGTGGGGAGGGGTGTGATGGGAAATCTAAACCACAGCTATACAGGAGTGTCTGAGAGGCTCAGTTGGTTAAGCATCTGACTCTTGATTTCAGTTCAGGTCATGATCTCATGGTTTGTGACTTTGAGCCCCATGTCCACTGAGCTCTGTGCTAACAGTGAGGAGTCTGCTTGGGATTCTCTCTCTCTCTCTCTCTCTGCCCCTCCCCCACCCACTCTCTCTCAAACTATATATAAATAAAATGTGTGTGTATATATTATATAATCCAATTATATATAATCCAAAATTTATAGATATATATCCACTCATAAATAAATAAATAAATATATAAATAATTTCAATTAGCTATGAGGAAAATAAGATAATGGAATAAGAATTTGAAGAAATTTAGATTGTGAGATAGTATGATCAGGGATGGCTATCCTGGGTAACATTTTGAGCCAAGATCAATATACTGAAAAAGATCCAAACATTTGAAGGTTTTGTGAAGATTCTCAGTCATTATTATTTTACTTCCTATAAGACCAACTTTTTCTGGATCATGGGTGATCACTGTAGGACCCCTGAATTCCATGAGCATAAATAACCCCACTGCCTTAATTCTTTTGCTGTAAACTTAGTTCCTCGGTCAGGCAGTTTTGTTGAACAGTGCATTTACTCAGTCACAGCTTATATTGCCCATGGAAACATGGCAGTAGTGAAGACAAATCTAAATCCAGTTTAGATATCTATCCTGGGTGGGGGGACAAATCGCTCAGCCCTCCATGACGAAATGGTGTCCATACAATCAGCCTTTCACTAGAAGGTTGATTGGCCCTCTTGGTGAGTGGTATGGTAACAGGACTCAGAGTTGGCCACGCAATTGCAAAACTGAGCACTCATTCCTGGCAGTCGCCAAGTCATTGTTGGAGAGAGGAGTCCATGCTGTTGAGCCCTTGTATAAACTCCACACCTGCCCCCGTGCATGCACTGAGCAAGACCCAGAGTTGCCAAGGAAAAGAAAATGTTGCAAATTAGGAAGTTCGTGTTGCCCACCTCACTGTTGATGCTCTTCTTTCCTCCCAGGGACTTTTGGTGAGTATTTACTTGGAAAACAAGTTATGTCACTCAAGGCCCATTCTGAGCTCCCCTTCCATAAAATTATTACCCAAAATTCTTTATCACCAACACACCAGACTTCTTATTTTCAAATCCCTGAGCATCCAGCCAAAACAAAGCTTAGGGGATAAAAATAAAAGAGAGGAATAAAACCATCATAAAATGTCACACTGAAAGCCATAAAAATGACACTTGGCATTACAAAAGACAAAGAAAGGACAAGAATGGCCAGAAAAAACACCTATATAATAGTGAACCAAAAATAATTAAATAAACAGAACTAAAATACCAAGTTAAAATAGTGAGAGAATAAACAATAAGTCTGGAAGACAGATAGATGTCATTTGACATGTATCTAACTGATAGCCATGCAGAAGAGAGACAATTTGGACAAAACAAAACAAAATTTGGACAAAGCATTAACTATATAAATCAAGAAAACTTTTCAGATCTAAACAAAAATGTATGAATTTAAGGATTTGAAAGTCTCCTTAGGTCTTGGTAAATATACTGGATTTTAAAGTTAAAGAATTCTTTGGATATCAAGTCAGACACAAAATAATATCAGTTATGAATGGGATTTGGAGGTGAAATGACCAGCTCAGACTTCTCCCAACATGTGCTAAAAGATAGTGGATCTATACCTACAAAGCTTTTAGGGAAAGAAAGCATGACCAATAATTTGCTAACCCTACAAAATATTGTTCTAATCCAAAGGTTACTGAGACATTTTGGCCATTCAAGTCTTCGAATGTTATGAGCTCTCCTAGAAGAAACTCTAGAGAGAAAACATCAGTCAACCAAGGGAGAAATAGAGAATCCAAGGCTAAAATACCAGAAAGAAGCGCTGAATACATTCAGAGGAAAGATTCAAACAAGAGTAGGAATTATGATTCAGGAAACAGGTAAGGGGTTGCAGGCAATGACAACGTGGAAGTAATCTAACTAACACAATTGACAGGAAACAAAGAGAAAAAGGGAGAAGTCATATAAATGCTTGATCCCCTCACCTTTTTATTCAAGAGTATCAAACAGCCTAATTTAAATATAAAATAGTACATAGTGAAATGTACTAGGAATACTTAAGAATATAAAGGTAAACAGCAGAAAAAAATTAATAGAAAATAATGAACTGAAATAGAGTGTAAGAAGGAAGTGAAGGTAGGTGGAAGTTTGCTTATTTGTCATCACTTCTGAGAATCTGCAGATGCTATTTGAAGAAATAGGAGGATGGGTAGATTTTATTTTATTTTATTTTATTTTTTTCAGTACTAAAGTATTTCATTTATTTTTTATTTTTTATTTTTTTTTTACAAATAGTTTATTGTCAAATTTGTTTCCACATAACACTCAGTGCTCATCCCCACAAGTGCCCTCCTCCATGCCCATCCCCCCCTCCCCCCTTTTCCTTTAGTCCTCAGTTTTTGTCAGCATTCAAGAGTCTCTCATGGTTTGCCTCTCTCCCTTTCCCCCACCATTTCCGCCCTTCTTCTCCCCCTCGTTCCTCCGTCAAGTTCCTCCTAATCCTCCTATACATGCAAACATATATTTGTCCTTCTCTGCCTAACTTATTTCGCTCAGCATAACACCCTCAAGAGAATGGGTATATTGGGGCGCCTGGGTGGCTTAGTCGGTTAAGCGTCCGACTTTCGCTTAGGTCATGATCTCGCGGTTCGTGGGTTCGAGCCCCGCGTCGGGCTCTGTGCTGACTGCCAGCTCAGAGCCTGGAGCCTGTTTCAGTCTGTGACTCCCTCTCTCTCTGACCCTCCCCTGCTCACGCTGTCTCTCTCTCTCTCCTAGAAATAAATAAAAACATTTAAAAAAAAAAAAAAAAAAAGAGAATGGGTATATTTTATAAAGTTATCTTCTGAAATGTATATGGCTGATCTACCTTCTAAATTTAAAATATAAAATTTATAGTATGCACATTACACATTGAAACTTGGTTACTAAATAAAATTAATTTATAATTTAAGTGATATTAATATAATAAAATTATATAATATAAATGTTATGTTAGATATAAATATAATATTAAAATAATAAAACAAAATCAACTAAGCTGATTTTATTCATTAAGCTAAATAAAATTGATGGCCCATGAGATGCTATTGAGACTCCATAACATGGCACACCCTATATTTTCTCATGTACCTTTCATGATGCTCCCCCACCACAGCATATATCATACTCTGTGCATCCCCAGCTTCGCTAGGCACACATTTCCCAAAAAGGTATTTGCTTCCTGACTTTTCTATAAGTCATGTTATTCCACTCACCTCAATGGCGATCTCTGTGCCCTCCTCCACTGGTATGTATTTAAAAGCTTTCTTTGAAAGCTTCTTGATGCCTCTCGATAAGATTAATGTCATACATTGTTTTATTTAGTATATAAGGTATAGCTTTCTAGTTTTTTTTTTTAGGTCTTTTTTCTTTTCCATGCTAAGTTGTATACTCCTACATAGTAAAGACAAAGTTTTATACATCCCTTTAATTCAAAACTTAACACAGTTAACACAAGCAATGAATGATCTAGAAGAGTGTCTATTGTAGCTATTCTCTGCATTGTTGAAATTTTATATGAAGAAAAAATATTTATTTATAAATGAATTGATATGCATATGTAGATAGACATAGACTATGTAGATCTATGGAAACACATACACACTCAAGACTTTAGTGTTCCTGGAAGGAACACAGTGTGTTCATCCTCTATTACAAAATCAGCAACACATCACATAGTATTCAACATGGAGTTGAAATTCAATTATTACTTGTGAATTAATTTTGTTCATGGTCATTGGAAAGAAAGGAAACTCTGAAGACTTTAACAATTATTTTGCAGATTTTATATGAACAATTACCATTCACCCAATAATATTACATTCTTCTCTAGAAGGTAACTTGATTTTCTCAAAAACGGAGAGCCTGACTTTGCCCATGAGAAGTTTCTTTGTTCTCCTCTTACTATCAAACCCTTAATTTTCAGGATTATTTTTATTCTGTCTTTGGAAGATCAAAATTCTCTCTCTCTCCATATATATCTCTATATATAGATATAGATATAAATGATATACATATAGATATGTAGATATATAGATCAACATTCTATCATATCATATATAGCTATATATGTATATCATATATATCAGGTCATATATAGATATATAAGATATATATTCTTTCTATCTATCTATCTATCTACCTACCTACCTACTTGCCTATGCACCACATATAGATATAGATATAGATATAGATATAGATATAGATATATATATAGAGAGAGAGAGAGGTTCTTCATTTGCATTAACTCAATCTGTGTGTTTCCCCCCCTTGGGCTTTGCCTTGCAGAGTCGGGCTTTCACCACTATGCAGTCCTTACTTTCACTGTATGCTTTCTTCTGTCTCTGTTACTGATATCCACTTGGCCTGCCCACAAAGGAACAACCTTTCCTAAAGTCATGTTAGATGTTCCTTGAGAGTATTATTCTTTACTAGCATAGTTAAAGAGGGTGTTTCAGAATCTGGGAGGTTATTCAATAACTCTACTCATTTTTATAAAGTCAACTGCACAGAAGTGTTTACTGTACTTTGCAGATGGGCTGCAGAGAAATTGTGCTTCTTGACCTCTGGCTAGCCCCGCCAGTCAACATAACCATCCTTGCTGTTACAGCTCAGTGTGTCACAAGAAATAGGCCAAGAGAGTTTTCACTATGTTTAGTATATAAACCATCAACACCCCAAGGAACAACCCTTTAAACAAATGTGACTCCAAAGTTAGTATGTTGTAGATTCTTAACTGGTCTTATAAAAGGTAAATTATGAGTACTGTCTTGTTTTTCACATCTGTATTGATTTTGTGTCTTAAAGCAAAACTGAATCAGTTCGCCAACTCTGTTGGAGTTGGGCTCTGTCTTTTATCTTTTTCTGTTTATTTCAAGTGTAAGGGGAAGTAGCTCGATAGGCTATAAGGTTTAATATCATGTGATCAAGATAAGGGCCATTTTCTTTGTCATCCTAGAATATCTGTATCGGGCACATATTCAGGCTGTTAATGTGGACTCTCATTCTCCATACCCAACAGTGAGCCCAGAAGCATGTTCTAAGGCCTTATTCAATCCACAGCAGTATTGAGAACAACCTTTTAAAATAACTCATTATTTCATGGGGCCTTGATGGGCTTAAGCTATAAGAAGATATGCCATCTCCCAAGCTATGAAGCCCTCAATTCAGTGTCTCCACTGATCTTGCCCACAGTCTAGAGTTTATAGTTTCAGTCACAACTGAGAAATGAAACACAAAATACGTAAGAAATGAAGATGGATTATAGGAGATACTGTGCAGAGGAAACAAACTCAGACAAAACAAAATTGACTTCATAAAGAGAACTTTAAAAATCTGGCAAACCAAATATATTTATAGGCTTCGTGGATCTCCGGGGGCAAATGCTAAGTCTATCAAAATGAAAAAAGAATATGATAAGTTTAAACAGGCATTGTTGTTTCCTTTCTCTACCTCTGTGTTCATGAAAAGCATTGACAAGACAGACAAGTGTTTGGCAAGAGACTCAAAATGGGAAAAAAATAATATGTCTTTATTGATCACACAGCAGATTTTTTTAAATTTTCTTTTTCTTTTTTATTTAATTAATCTCTATGTCCAATGTGGGATTCAAACTTAAGACCTCAAGATCAAGAGTCGCATGATCCACCAACTGAGCCAGCCAGGAGCTCCAGAGTGGAACTTTTAAAACCAATTGTGAATGGATTTACTCACCATCTCTCATAACATCTACCTCTGCACTTTGAAAATGTAATCACTCTAGTAGGTTATATGCTACTCATGTATTTGCCAGAGTGTTGTCCAACGAGTCAGTGAAAGACATTCTGGAAAGGACTTGTGATGTATTCATCTGTTCAATTACTGGTCCAAGGCATCAAGAAGTCTGAAGTCAAAGTTTAGTCAGGCCCAGAGGAATAGGAACAAATGGAAGGTACACATTAACAGAGCCCAAACTTTCAAAAAGAAATAAGTATAATTAAATTGCAACATGTATCCCATTTTCTTTTGTATGAGGAAAATTTTTGCCTCAATCTTCATTGGGTTCAACTTTGATGACTGGATGGAATGATGTACAGTAAGATCCTTTTTATCTAACTGAGAACAAGAGACAACAGGTGCCTGAGACAATACTATATTTTTCCTTTAGAATCTGTGTGCGTCTGTGTACATTTGTAACTGTAGCATGTAACACATAGAAAAATCCCAGATATATAGATTTATTCATTATAAAAGTGCTCTCCTTTCAAGTTTAATTCGATGTGAAAGCCATGTATTCAAAACCTGGTTAATATCAACCTTAACTCAATCCTATTTTGAGCTAAAGATAAAGGAGGAGATACAGAGTTTGAAATTTGCTTTTCTTTTTTCTTTTTCAAATTGTGTAAGAAGAATGAAGCACTTGAGCGAGCCTCTCCCCTTGAAGATCAATGACCCTGGTGAGGCTAATTACCCCAATCCTTTCAATGCAAATTAAAAAAGACCTCAGTAGCTGGAAAAACCATATGATTAACTGGCTGGTAAGATTAACCATGATAAAAGCGGTCTGGTGCTTCCAGGTTTCTGCTCTGTTGCCTATTTGTCACTTGCAGAATACACTCTGTGCCCATGAGCTGCATCTCAAAGGGCTGGGCGATTCTCTCATGGAGATTGATGGCAGTGGCATGCGGGTGGGAGGATGCTTCGGGTCTGAATGAGCTTGTGTTTTAGGGGAAATGTAAGATGTCTGTGGGCCTCTAGTACTCAGCTGTCATAGGCAAGTCCAGATGACATTTTCTCATCTCTTTTCACACCATAATCCAGATATCCCATCGAAGATGGTGCCACTTGTGGTTTCCAGACATGACGTTTCACTTAAGATCAACACTGTCTTTACTAAAATGTAAATTCATGTTAATTGGAACTGTTTCTTTTTATTATTTATACTTTTATTTCTACCTGTTTGTGGCCGTCGTTTTATTGTCGTATCATGAATGCTTTTCTCATGTTTCCAACAGGAAACTCAGTATGATAACATAGTCCCTAGTGCTATCCCTCCATTTTTCTGGCATTTTTTCCAACCTAATGCTTTTCCACCTCACACATCTAAATGGACTTTCCACTTGTGCTGGATAACAAAGACATTGCAAGAGCCAAAGCTGAATTAGCATGGTTTCAAAAGTTATGTGATATTTAATGAAAAATTCTTCTAGTGCACAAATAAATTGGCCTAACGCTTTAGGTCCATAAACTTCTTTTTACACTTTGGCTCAAGAATAGCATTCCTGGGCATTTATCCTAAAAAAAAATTATTATTATTTAATTATATTATTTAATTATATTATTATTTATTTATAATTATAATAATAATTATTCATCAGATGTGAAAAACAGACATAGCATTTATAAATTTTCCATAGTTAATTATTTAAAAGATATTAGAAGCTATCTATATGTCCAACTATAGGAGAACAGCTAAGTAGATGTTATACCATTTAACAGGATACTTAGCTAGACATTAAAAATTATAATGATTAAGAAAGTACAGAAAGCCAAAATAGTTTATAATGTAGTGTTAATTAAAAAGCATCATATAGGTGCACCTGAAAGGCTCAGATGGTTAAGGGCCATACTCTTGATCATGATCTTACAGTTTGTCAGTTTGAGCCCCTACATCGGGCTCTGTGCTGACAGCATGGAGCCTGCTTATAATCCTCTCTCCCTCTCTCTGCTTCTCCTCTGAGTTTGCTTTTTTCCCCCATCTCTCTCTCCAAATAAATAAATAAACTTAAAAAAAACATATAAAATCATTCTATGTTTTATGATTATAATTGCATGAAGTATAATCATCCAGATCAGGAATCTACAGTAATATGCAAAACAGAAAACAATTGCTATGTTAAATGAGGACATTGAGAATTTCTTTTTTTTAGAAATCTTTAGTATTGTTGTCACCTTATTTTCTGTTTGTTTGAATTTGAGTTTACTGATATTTTTTATCATAAAATATGTTAATATTTGGGTATCAGGATAATGCTGGCTTCATAAAATGTAGTTTGGATGTGTTTCATCCTCTTCGATATTTTGGAAGAGTTTGAGAGGGATAGGTATTCAATCTTCATTGAATATTTGAAATATTCACCAGTAAAACCATCTGGTCCTCAGCTTTTGGTTTGCGGGGGGCTTGTTTTTGGGTGTGTGGTTTTGTTTGTTTGTTTTTTTTTTAACTGATTCAATCTCCTAATTAGATATCAGTCCATTCAGATTTCTATTTCTTCATGATTCAGTCTTGGAAGATTGTGTGTTTCTAGAAATTTATCCATTCCTTCTAGGTTGTTCACTTTTGTTGGTATATAATTGTTTATAGTAGTTGTTTTTAATGATTCCTTTAGTTCCGTAGTATCAATCGTAGCTTCCCTTTTATTTGTAATTTTATTTATTTGAGCCCTCTCTCTTTTTCTCTTGGTTAGCCTAGCTAGAAGTTTGTCAATTTTGTTTTTATTTTCAAAAACTCAGCTTTTACTTTCACTGACCTTTTCTATTGCCTTTCTATTTCCTATTTTATTTCTACTCTGATTTTTATTTGTTTGTTTCCTTTAACTTACTGTGCTTATTCTTCTTTTTCTACCTCCTTTGGGTGTATAGATTATTTAGGAGTGTTGTTTGTTCCTTTGTTTTTTATTTTTGCTCTCTTGCTTCGTAACATAGACCTGCTATAATCTTCTCTCTTAGAACAACTTTTGCTTCATCCCATAGATTTTGGTGTGTGTTGCTTGTATTTTCATTTGTCTATATGTTTGTTTGTTTTTTTTAATTTCTACATTACCTTCTTTGAGGAACCATTGGTCCTTCAATAGTATGTTGTTTAACTTGCACTTTTTATTTTTTTATTTTTTCCAAACTTCTTGTAATTGATTTCTAGTTTCAAACTATTGTTGTCAGAAAATACTTGATATACTCTTTCTTGAATTTATTGAGACTTGTTTTATTTTGGAGAATGTTCCATATGTTCTTAAGAAGAATGCACATTTTGTTGCTTTTGTATATATCCATTAAGTCCATCTGTCTAATGTGTTGTTTAAGACCAATATTGTCTTATTAATTTTCTGTTTGGGTTATCTATCTATTGAAGTAAGTGGGGTGTTAAAGACCCCTATTACTACTGTATTGCTGTCAATTTCTACCTTTAGGTCTGCCAATATTTGATTTATATACCTTGGTGTTTTTATGTTAGGTGCACAGGTATTTATAAATGTTATGTCTTGCTGGATGGGCCCCTTTATCATTATTTAATACCCTTCTTTGTTGTTACACTCTTTGCTTTAAAGCCTATTTTGTCTGATATGCATATAACTACAGCAGCTTTCTTTCCCCCTATTTGTATGGAATATCTCTCTCCATCTCTTCACTTTGAGTTAGTGTGTGTTCTCACATCAGAAATTAGTCTCTCATAGGCAGCCTATAGATGAGTCTTGTTTGATCCATTCAGCTACTTTATGTCTTTTGATTTAGTCCATCTACATTTAAATTAATTATTGATAGGTATGTACCTATTGCCATTCTGTTCATTGTTTTCTGGGTGCTTTTGTAGTTTCTCTGTTCTTTTATTCTTCTCTGTCTGTCTTCCCTTATGGTTTTATGACTTTCTTTAGTGTTACGTTTAGATTCTTTCTTATTTTATTTTGTATTTTTACTATAGACTTTGCTTTGTGGTTGCCATGAGTTTTGTATGTAATGTCCTATGTATGTAACAGTTGGTTTTGATAGGGATTTAACGATGAACACATTCCAGAACTACATTTTTACTCCCACTTGTTTTATGTTCTTGATGTCACACTTTACATCTTTCACTTTATTCTTACTAATTATTGTTTTCATTATTTTTACTACTAAAATCTTTTATCATTCATACTTACTTTATAAGCAATTGATCCACTATCTTCACTATCTCTTTACTTTTTTTAGTGAGATTTTTACTTTCATATATTTTCTTGTTATTAGTTAGTACCATGTCTTTTCAAAGGTCTTTTAAGGTAACTTTACTTTTTAAAATTCTTTTTTTTTTTTCTTTCTGCTGCTCCGTCTGGGCGAATTGCATTATTTTGTCTCCCAGTTCTCTGATCTGCTTTTCTGCTTCATCCAGTCTGGTGTTGAACCCCTTTAGTGTATTTTTCAGTTCAATTCTTCTATTCTGATTCTATTATTCAGCTCTGTAACTTCTGTTTGATACTTTTTAAATATTTTCTTTCTCTTTGATGTGGCTCTCACTGTGCTCATTCATTTTTTTCTCCTTAGTTTGGTAAGCATTTTATGACCATTAGCTTAAACATTTTATCAGGTAGATTTTCATTAAGGATTTTTTTCACAGGTTTTGTTATGTCAGTCATTTTGTCTGACTTTCTGTTCCTATGTCGTAGGCAAATCAGCCACTTCTCCCAGCTTTGAACAGGTGGCCTTATGTAGATGTCCTGTAAGTTTCAGAAGTGCTATTTCCTGTAGCCACCTATGGCAAGTGCTTAAGGGGCATCGCTGTGTGAGTTGCCTGTGCCCACCTGCTAAGGTGGGCCTGCAGCTATGGGGTGGGGTTTGGCAAGGCTTTCACCTGGTACAGTTGTGCATGTAGCTGCTATGTAAGGGTAGGCAGGGCCCTCAGCAGGGCATGTCCTCCACTGCCAAAAAGCTAAAAGAAGAGTTTCCCACCAGTGTCCACCAGCGCTGGCACCAAATTAGAATGAGATTTCAAAAATGGTGCCTGCCACTCTCTCCATTCCTGCAGAAAGTCCCAACAAGTTCCTGCCTCTTCAGCAGACCTTTAAGATTCATAGTGGGTCATCTCCACATATGGTCTAGGCGCTTTTCCAACTGGTGCATTTGAGTTGGATCCCAGGGTGAGTAAATCTGTGCAGAAGCCCTTGAAGAGTGATTTCCCCATTCCCTATGGTTCTATGATTTTCCTGGATGTAATCCCCACTGACTTTCGAAGCCAGACATTTTGGGGGCTCATCTCTTCTGATCAGAATCTACAGGCTGGCATGCCTTATGTGGAGGACAGAACCCTCATTTCTCAGGGAACAGCTTCATAGTTTGAGATCCCTTCCAAGAGTGGATAAGTGCCACTTGGTGGATTTGTGTTTTATGGTTTTTGGTGAGCCCATCTCTGTCTCTCTTGTCTATTTCAATGTTGAATTTTTATCTTTTGTTGTGAAGATTATGTTTATCCAGTATTCAGGTCTTTTTCAGATAAAATTATTCGATAGGTAGTTGGAAATTTCTTGTGTCTGTGGGAGGAGGTAAGTTGAAGATCTTCTTATGCTACCATCTTGAACCCCTCCAGGTTCTTTGTTATTGGAATCACACTCACAATAATCTCTCTGCTTTCTGCAAACAGTTCTTCTGGAACATGATGCTACCTGAGTTATTTGATTAGGTTCCCCTGTATTATTTCAAAGCAAATCTTTACAAGTTATATTTGACGAGATATAAGCTGGGAAGAACTTTAGAACAGAGAATTCATTCAATTCTCAAGAGCCACTGTTGACTTTCCTGCCTACATCTCTGTTTATTCCTCTTACAATGTGTGTTTGTTCAACAAAAAATGTACACAATCACTCTGACACATCCACATAGGTGACACATGGTCTGACTACTTCTCACCATTCAAGCTATGATTTAAAAAAAAACTCTGAATGAATAAATATAGTCTTTCTCACTGCTCTTCCAATATGAGGCTTAAAGAGATCTTGTTTATATTTCCAGCTAAAGATCACTGAACAGAAACAGCCAAGGTGGGTTCATCTAATGTCAATCTTTCCATCACATTACAGATGAAAAACAGTAAAGGTGGGAAGATCAGACAGATTGAAGCAGAATGACTCTGCTCTCAGGGCAAAGAAAAGGATCAGGATGTCATCCTCTGCAAAACCATACAACAAGGATAGGCAGAATAATAGAAACATAAGCAATGAGAAAGAAAGAAAAAGGAAAAGACTTGGGACATTGTATAAGTTAACTATTGATTTCTAACAAAACATTTCAAAACCTAGTGACTTAATATAATAGTTTAGTATTTTTCACTAGACCATGGGCTCTTGGGGCCATTCACCAAATCAGGCTCAATAGTCTCATGCATGCATTTGTGGTCAACTGTAGGTCAATGGTGTCTTGATTGATCTTGGGTGGACTTCATTACAGATAGAGGGCTTTAGCTGGAACGGGTGGGCTGATGTGATTGTGCTCCATGGGTCTCATCCTCTAACACAGGCTAACCCAGACAAAATCTTATGACAGAGGAGGAGGAACATTAAGGAGAGCAGAGGCATGAAAGGCTCCAAGAAGTCACATCATCACTTCCATTACATTCTACTGAGCCAAGTAAGTCACAGGAAATCCCAGACTTAAGGGAAGAGATGCAAAGTCAGATTTTAAGGGGCACAAATTCAGAGATAGAGTTGGGGTCAGTTTTGCAATCAATCTACCATACAGGTGTTTAGGAAAGAAGTCACAGTATTTGGCTAAATGCTATAACTACAGATGAAAGGCAATGGTTGGGGGAAAACATGCTTATAATTAAAAGCATAATTAGGCTTAATGCATTTTCACCTGGTTGCCAATAGAAGAATCTGAGCACAAAAGTGATAGGATGGAGAACATTAACCTGGAAACATTGTGTAGAATTAATTGAAGTAGGAAGGTACAATGGGTAGAGAGCCCAGTTAGGAAGCTATTGGAGGGGAGGAGTGAGGATTAATGTGGACCAGAGCCTTGAGAACAGAGATGGAATTAAAGAGAGGCAGGCAGGCTTGAGAGACCTGACAGATATAAAATTAAAGGACTTAGTATCTAGAATTTATGGAAGAGGAGAAAGCTAAGCTTCTGTGGGGGAGGGGCATCTAGGTTTAATGATGATGAGATATTTATACAGTTAATGTACACAGAACATCTCAGGAAATGATTCAGAAGGTAGAAGATCAGTTCATTGAATGGGAGTTGTGTTTACTACTCGGGATAAGCAAAGTATGCAGTTATGTAAAAAGTAACCTCAAAGACTCAGTAGCTTATCATAACAAAAACCCATGTCTCCCCCATGCATCATGACCCTTGTGAGTCATGGAGGCTCTATTCCACCTAGACTTTCCACAGCCATGTGGGTAGGGGCTCTGCCATTACAGTGCTATCTTTAGGGTAATTAACTTGTCCCAATTTTCTTGGGACTTTCTACTTTACCTCTAAAAGTTCCATATCCCAGCAAACCACGGAGTCCCAGCAAAGCAGGATAGTTGGTCACCCAACATCTGGTTCAAATAGTGCTTACAGACAGCTATAGTCTCTTGCTTGTTCTTTTTTGATTTTTCCAAAATGGCACCATTTCTTCTTACTTGTCATTGGCCAGAAATTGTCAAGAGGTCCTACTAACTGCAAGGAGGCTGAAAAAGATGAGTGAGCAGAAGGAACAATTGCCCAGCACCAGTGCCCTTGCTTTGAGATCTCTCAGGAGGTATTATCCAGCTGAGTATATAAAAACTGACAGCTCTTAAAAACAATGTAATGTAAATGTAATGTAAAACTTCAATGCAGTCAAATCATGAGGCCATGAGCTCATAGCCCTAGGACAAATTCTATCTAGACCTTAGAGTCATTTGCAAACTGACTGCAAGTTTTAATGTACATTCTCATGTGTGAACATAAATAGTGCAATTTCTTCTATGCTGGTGTCATTCTCTAGGTTTTTCCACTAGCCTATGGGCAACACTTCTAAGCTCTTGTTTTCTTTAGAAGAGGAAAACTTCTAAAAACACTACAAGAAAAACACTTCCTGGACCAAACTGCACTGTGAGTGAATTGAGAGCTGGATTGCCTCATCAACTCCCTTTCCATGAGTGCCAGGTAGGGAAGAATTTGCCCAAAGGCACACAGAGTCCATGCCTCTTCCAAATAGTTTTGATTATGGGTTTGAGGGAGAGTTTAGGAGGAAGGATCTAACATGAGCCATTTCACTTCTCCTGAAAACCCCATCTCTTCCTGTCTGAGATAGGCAAGAATGTGGGCAAAATTCTGAAATATTCCTCTTTTAAGTACTTGAAATATCAGAATCCTCAGTGGATTGGTGTTCTTGAACCTTTCTCACTTGAGGCTTCTCTATGTCTACGGCAATATACGCTACCACAGGGACTTGGTACCAGCCAAACATGAGCTACGTAAACTAAAACTTGGCTCCATTTCTTTTTCTAAAGAAATAAACTTGGATTTGTGTAAGCCAGCAGATTAATTCAACAATCAGAAGATTTTCATATAATTAATCACAACTTACCCTAAATGGTCTCCCTTCATATCTGTGCATATGTCTACAAACACTGTTAGCGTTGTGGATATGTTAGAGTACACAGCTTACCCTCTCCATTTCTCTGTGTCTGAAAAGAGGAGACATGATGTGCCAGAAGCACATTCCCAGCTATAGAGGGCAGAGGACTTTGCAGAATTAAGCTGTGTGGGATAACATGGCATTAGAAGAGAAAGGGGCTCAAAAGGATTAAGCAACTTGCCTAGGATGCAGAGCTAGTAAGTGACAGTGCTATGGGTTAGATCGGGTCTTCTGATTGCTAAGACTGTGTTCTCCCAGCTGTGTCAAACTGTACCCCATTAAGGAGTGTGACTGATATATATTCAGCCTCCATGTCCAATCTGCTGACTTCATATTTTCGTATAGTCTATTAGGCAATAGAACTTCTTTATATAGTCTTATACTATAAGCATCTTCAAGATGAGGGGGCAAGACTGTAAAGTCAACAGAGCAGCTATGCCCAGGAAGACTTGTGGGGATATGTTGTAAGAAGGCAATGCAGGCTCTGGGCATAGCTGAACAAAATAAGAATATTCCAAGTACAGCAGATAGAAAGTCAAGGAACCAGGAGAGATCATGGCAAGGGGCCCATTAGACTGGATACTATGATTGATTTGGAGATATAGTGATATTTGAGGTGCAAGGATTGGGTAGCACATTCTTCCTCATAAACTATTTTGGCAAAATTGTATATGTATACACGTATGTATGATTTTATCCACACATGTATGTATGTGTGTATGCACACATGTATGTATCTATCATCTATTCACATATGTGCATATAGTAGCACAGACTAAAGTCTGTCATTAATGCCTCAGCTGATGGCAGTTTCAGATTTTCCATGGGGGAAAGGGCTTAAGAACAGCAATCTAGCAGTAAATGAGATGAAGGGTTGTACTCAGAGCCCTGTTTGCATATTAAGCACAAAGTTTTTCTTTTATTCAGAGTGACACCATATGACTTCTGAAGCTGAAACAGAACAATGATGTGGCTTCTGCCTGGTCCCCTTGGTACACTCACCCTTAGAACCCAACCACCACACCATGAAGATAAGACAACATGGACAGTCCACATGAGGTCCCAGCCTAGAGCCAACAACACCTGCCCGTCATGCAAGTGCATGAGTCTTCACAATATTCCAGCCCTGGCATTTGGGCCACCCTGACTGCTCTGAGGTGAAATGAAGTTGTCTCTGCTGATCCTTACTCAATTCAGATTTGTGAGCAAAGTAATGCTGTTGTGGTTTTTGTTTGCTAAATTTTAGGGCTATTTGTTATGCAGCATTAGTCAGCTGGAACAGAAAGTAAAATGTGATTCTCTATCAATCAGTAGCAAAGGCCTCTGTAAACAGAAAGCTACAGCTTATTCGGAGATGTTTGAAGAGTATTTTGTATTAAAGAAGGCTTCCTCCCAATCTTCTATATTTTATGTTTAATGAGCAGATACATTGATGAAATTAAGAAGAAAGAAATGTTCACTTGCTGACTAATTACACATACTATTTTTGTTGAACACTTTGTACACATTATCTTATGTAATTTTCACAGCAGATTTACAAGGTATTATTACCCCTCAAAGACTCCTTCCTGAATATACACCACTCTCCTGAGTACTTCAAAACCTCACTTACTTCAAGCAGCCCTGGTTAAAATGATGGTGTGTATTTTGTTGTTATGTATGTACATAAATTTACATATATACATGTATGCATATGTGTGTGTATATATACACATATATATCAGTGTATAAGCCAGATTGCACCTGACATATATACATATGTTGACTGCTTTATGTGAATTATTTTATTTACTTATATCTAGAATTTTATGTGAATTATTTATTTCTCAAGCCAACTGTATTTGAATTATTATTTAATTCTCAAACCAATTATATGAAGCTTGTATTAACATTATTATCCTACTGATAATAAAACAGTTTCAGAGGGGTCAAGCCACTTTCCCAAGGACTTCATAGCCAACAAATGGCAACCCTGGGTTGAATTGAACTACCTTTCCCCGATATAAACTGTAGATGTGTATCTAAAACACAAGCAAATCAAAATGAAATATCATTTTTATACACACAACAATGAATCTTTCATGGCAATTCCTTAAAGCTCTCCAATGACTCTTTTTATTTATTACTTGATCAATTATGCCCTCTTGGTGTCTATCCTCTTTCACCGCTCAGATGCAAGGACATAGCTCATGCTCTTGCTTGACCTTGGCCATGTCTTCTACTGGTTTTCTCTGACCTTCATCCTTGCATCTCTTCTTACTTTCTATCACTGGCTCTTTTGCCCTCTCCCCCCACCCTCTCAGCAGTAAGTCTTTGAAGAATCCAGTCTTCTTTCTGCTTTTTGTTCCTTTAAGTCTCACTCTGGAGAGCCCATCTATTCTTATAGCTTTAAACATCACTTCTATGATAATGATTCCCACATTTACATTTCCAGCACCATCTTCAATCAAAGCGAATCCTCATTAATCACCAAGCTTCTGTTTCCTGCCTTCAATTGCCTACTGGACACATTCAACAGGAATATCTTACTGTCACTTCACCCTTAACATAGAGCACATCATTTACCCATGAAAATTAAATCTTCTGATCTCCCTTTCATGGTCAATGGCACCATTCCTCCACTCCTTGGGTGGCTCCCACCAGCTGGTTCCACCTAGATTCTAGATACTTCCTTTATTAACTTAATTTATGCATAAATTGTACAAATAAAGGGAAAATATATAATGCATTGCTTCAGCTAGGTTCACAGGATATGGATGGTTCAGCTTCTCCTCTTCTGACGATGATGATGATAATGATAATGGCTAATATCTGTTGACCACTCTCTAGGAACTAGGTACTATTCTTAGTACTTCACACATGTTGAATAACTTAATCTTCACAATTTTACAAGTTAGATACCTCTACCTGATACAGACAGCATCAACTGTGAGATCACAGCTGAATTATTTGATTTCATCACTTCTGTTTTCACATTTCAACACCCTGTTCAGCATTCTAAGGACTGGGGCACACAACAATATCTCTAGTCTATCAACCAGTTTATCTCTTTTTCTTCTATGCCTTCAATTTCTTCTCCTTCCAGTCATTACCAATGTAGTTCCCCTGACCTCCAGCCTCATTTCTCTTCCAAACCATTGTCAGTCAGGTCATTTGGTCCCTCTCCTTCTTAGCTGCACTATCCTGTTGCCATCCTTTATCCTTTCAACTGGTAACACAGTCCAACTGGTTGGACCTCCTGCCATAATCTGACATGATTATTTCTTGGTTATAGTCCATCCAGTATGCTATTTATCATATAGATATTCCCTATGCAGCCTGTTCACCCAGATAGCCCACTTCTGCTAGGACATAGTAAATGTCCATGTGTTCATGAGCAAGCCCATAAATCCACCCTCAAACTTTAATACTATTGGTTTTGAAAGTGTTTTTCCATCTAATTTTTTTAAATTGAAGGCATTGACGCCATGTGGTAACATTTCAAATGTGTGTGTGTGTGCGCGCACACACACACACATACACACACACACACTATTTTTAATAGTTCAATTACTGGTTAAGCGCTCAACTCTTGATTTTGATTCAGGTCATCATCTCAGTTTGTGAGGCTGAGCCCTGTGTTAGGCTCTGCATTGACAATGAGGAAACTGGTTGGGATTCTCCCTCTCTCTTTCTCTCTCTCTGCCCCTTCCCCTTTTCAAAATACATAAGTAAACATTTTTTTAAAGTTCATGTAAAAACGGATAAAATCAGAAAAATGTCTGTAATTTAATTAATAGTTTATTATATCAATGTCAATTTCTTGGTTTTGATATTGTAGTGTGTCTGTGCAAGGTGTTATTACTCAAAGGAGCTAGGTGAAGGGTCTATGGGAACTCACTGTCCTATTTTAGCAACATATTGGCTTACTTATTTAAAAATAAAAAGATATAAATATCTAAGGTATTTTTACATAAGGTTACATCCCAAGCTATTATCATTGGAATGAGCTGCAAGGAAATGCAAGGAAAGGAAGAGAAAGCCTTTTCCTTTTTGTTCTACATAGTTTTGTTTTGTTTGAAAATTTTACTAAATAAGTATATTCTTGTACACCTTGTATGAAAATAAAATGTACGAATTCAAAAGAAATCTAATGTATTTTTTTTTAGTATAAATGTATTCTTTGAATATCAAATTCCTAATTGTCAACCTTACTACAGTCCCATATTATTTTGTATTATGGATAAATATGATCCTTTTACTCTACTCTAGTAGAGGTGGTTGCCTTAAAATTCCAAATGCACATCTTGTTCACTCTTGTCTTTCTTTGCTCACTCCTTTTGCAATCTCCTAGATTTGGCTATGCTATCTGAGCAGATGACTTCCAAGTATGTCTCTTCCTGGCTCCCTTGTTTCCCATAGCTCTACTCCTAAATTTCAACTGCATTTGGGTCTTTGGATGTAGATTTATAGCTGGTATCTCCAACTTGGTTTGTTAAATAATTAAGCTCTTCTCCCCCCCCCCCACCTTTTTTTAGGTTTATTTATTTTGAGATATAGAGAACATGAGCAGGGCAAGGGCAGAGGGAAAGAGAGAATCATAAGCAAGCTCCATGCTCAGCAGGGGGGAGCCCAAGGGTTGGGGGGGGGTGGGCAACTCAATTCCACCACCCTGGAATCCTTACCTGAACTAAAATCAAAAGTTGGATGCTTAACTGACTGAGCCACCCAGATGCCCTAGAATCATTTTTTATACTTCCCCTTTTTCTTCAAAATTGTTGTCATCTGTATCCCTTTATGCATATTTGGGTTTCTCTTCTCTTCATCATGGGATTTAATGTCATATAACATCTGGCCTTGGACAGCATTAACCTGCTATCAAAGCCAGACAAGGACACTACAAGAAAAGAAAATTACAGGACAATATCCCTGATGAACATAGACAAAATATCCTCAACAAAATACCAGCAAACTGAATTCAGCAATATATTCAAAGGATCATACATTATGATCGAGTGGGATTTATTCCAGGGATGTAAGGATGGTGCAACACCCACAAATCAACAAATGTGAAATACCACAATAATGTAATGAAGGATAAAAATCATACTATCATCTTAATTAATCCAGAAAAAGCATTTGGCACAATTTTACACCCTTTCATGATTAAATATTCTCAACAAACTGGGTATAAAGAGAATGCTCCTCAAGATAATAAAGACTATATATTGCAAATTCACAGGTAAGGACATACTTATCAGTGAAAAGCTGAAAGCTTCTCCTATAAGATCAAGAATAGGAAAAGTATGCCTACTCTCACCACTTTTACTCAGCATAGTAGTAGAAGAGCCATTCTGGGGGGGAGGGGGGAGCAGTAAATAAAAAGCATCCAAATCAGAAAGGAAGAAGTAAATTTGTCTCCATTTGCGGACAACATAATATATTATATAGAAAACCTTTAAAAGTCCACCAAAAAGCTGCTAGAACTAATAAACAAATTCCATAAAGTTGCAAGATACAATTAATAGAATTTTTATACATCAATAATGAGTTGTCAGAAAGAGAAACTAAAACGATCTCATTTACAGTTGCACCAAAAAAACATAAAATTTAGAAATAAATTTTATCAAGGAGGTAAAAGATTTATACAAAGAATATTATGCTAAATTGCTGAAAGAAATTTAAGAGGACACAAATAATGGAAAGGTAGTCCGTGTTCATGGACTGGAAGAATTAATAATATGGTTAAAATGTCTACACTACTCAAAGTGATCTACAGAGTCAATGGAATCCCTATCAAAATTCTAATGTCATTTCTCAGGGAAATAGAAAAATAATCCTAAATTTTTTTTATGAAACCACAAACAATCCCAAACAGCCAAAGCAATATGAGAAAGAAGAACAAAGTCAGAGGCTTCACACTTCTTGATTTCAAACTATATTACAAAATCTATAGTATATATGGTCAACTAATCTTTGACAAAGCAAGAAAGAATACCCAATGGAAAAAAGATAGTCTCTTCAACAAATATTGTTGGAAAAACTGGTTGGTGATGCAGAAGAAATGAAACCAGATCACTTTCTTACACCATACACACAAAAAAATTCAAAATGGATGAAAGACCTAAATGTGAGACATGAAACTATTAAAATACTAGAGGAGAACAAAGGCGGCAACCTCTATGACCTCAGTCACAGAAACTTCTTACTGGACATGTCCCCCAAAGCAAGGGAAATGAAAGCAAGCATGAACTATTGGGACTTCTTTTTTCAAGATAAAAGGAATCTGCACAACAAAGGAAACAATCAACAAACCAAAAGGCAGCCTATGGAATGAGAGAAGATGTTTGCAAATGACATATCTGATAAGGGGTTAGTAACCAAAATCTATAAAGAACTTATCAAACCCAGCACCCAAAAAACAACAACACAGTTAAGAAATGGGCAGAAGACATGAATATATGCTTTACCAGAGAAGACATCCAGATGGCTAACAGACACATGAAAAGATGCTCAACATCATTCATCATTAGGGTAATAGAAATTAAAACCACAATGAGATACCACCTGTCAGAATGGCTATAATTAATAATACAAGAAACAACAGGTATTGGTAAGGATGTGGAGAAAGAGGAACCCTCTTACACTATTGCTGGGAATGCAAACTGGTGTAGCCATGCTGAAGAACACTATGCAGGTTCCTCAAAAAACTAAAAATAGAACAACCCTAAGATCCAGTAATTTCACTGTAGATATTTATCCAAAGGATAGAAAAATACAAACTCAAACCCCAATGTTTATAGCAGCATTATTAACAATAGCCAAACTACAAACAGAGCCCAAATGTCCAATGACCATTGAATAGATAAAGATGTGGTGTGTGTATATATATGTGTGTATATATATAATATACATATATAATGTATGTATATAATGTATATATACATAATGTATATTCATATGTATATATTATACATATACATACATTATGTATATATGTATATAATAGGCATATATACTGTATATAATATATACTGTATATATAATGTATATACTGTATATATACATTATATACTGTATATATAATGTATATATACTGTATATATAATGTATATACTGTATATATACATTATATACTGTATTATATAATGTGTATATAATATATACTGTATATATACAGTATATAATGTATATATAATATATACTGTATATATAATGTATATATACTGTAATGTATATATACTGTAATGTATACTGTATATATAATGTATATATACTGTATATATACATTATATACTGTATATATACTGTATATATACATTATATACTGTATATATTATATATACTGTATATATAATGTATATACTGTATATATACATTATATAATGTATATATAATATATACTGTATATATATTATATATATATAATGAAGTATTACTCAGCTATCAAAAAGAGTGAAATCTTGCCATCTGCAATGATGTGCATGGAGCTAGAATGTATTGTGGTAAGCAAAATAAGTCAATCAGAGGAAAACAAATATTATTTCACTCATTTGTGAAATTTAAGAAATGAAACAGATGAACATATGGGAACCAGGGGGAAAACCACAAAAGACTTGATGATAGAGAACAAACTGAGGATTGATGGAGGGCAATGGGTGGGAGATGAGTTAGATGAGGGATGGGTATCAAGGAGGGCACTTGTGATGAGTACTGGGTGTTACATATAAGTGATGAATCACTGAATTCTACTCCTAAAACCAATGCTTTCACTGTATGTTAACTAACTAAAATTGAAATTAAAAAACAAATATGATATTGGGATGAAAACAGACACATAAGTCAATGGGTCAAAAGAGAGCCCAGAAATAAATCCACACATGTATGGTAAATTAAATTAGGACAAAGAGGCCAAGAATAAACAATGTAAAAAGGATAGTCTTTTCAATAAATGATGCTGGGACAACTGGATAACTACATGCAAAATACTGAAACATCATTCACATAATTCAACTCAAAATGAACTAAAGATTTGAACATAAGACCTGAAAACTTAGAAGTCATAGAAGAAAACAGGAGGGAAGCCACTTGACATTAGCTTGGGCAATGATTTTTTGGACATGACACTAAAAGCAAAAGCAACAAAAGCAAAAATAAACAAGTGGGACTCCATCAAACTAAAAGTCTTCTGTACAGCAAAGTAAGTCATCAACAAAATGAAAAGGTAACCAATAGAATGGGAAAAAATATTTTCTAACTGCGTACCCAATAAGAGGCTAATATCCAAGATATACAAGGAACTCATGTAATTCAACAGCAATAAAAATAAAGAAATAACCCAATTAAAACTTGGCAAAGGACTTAAATAACAATTTTTCCAAAGAAGATATACTAATGGCCAAAAAAGTGTTGGTAAATGTACTCAGCATTTCTTTTTAAAAAAAATTTTTTTACATTTCATTTACTTTTGAGAGATGGAGAGAGACAGAGTGTGAGAGGGGGAGAGGTAGAGAGAGAGGGAGAAACAGAATCTGAAGCAGGCTCCAGGCTCTGAGCTGTCAGCACAGAGCCTGACGCAGAGCTCGAACCCACAGACTGTGAGATCATGACCTGAGCTGAAATCAGATGCTTCACCGACTGAGCCACCCAGGCACCCCTCAGCATTTCTAATAATTAGGAGAGTGCAAATCCAAGCCACAATGAGATGTTCCCTTACACCTATTAGGATATCTGTTATCAAAAAGACAACAGAGGAGTGGCTACCTGGGTTGGTCAGAGGAGTATGGGACTCGATTTCTGGGGTCTGAGTTTGAGCCCCACATTAGATGTAGTGAATACTTAAATAAATGTTAGAAACTTAAAAATAAAAAGACAAATATAACAAATGCTGATTAGGATATGGAGAAATCTTCCCTCTGAAACTGAGTCCTTGTGCATTTTGATGGGAATGTAAGCTGGGACAACAGCTATGGAAAGCACTATGGATGTTCCTCAAGAAATTAAAAATAGAACTACCATATGATCCAGCAATCCCACTTGGGTATAAAACCAAAGGAAATGAAATCATGTCGAAGAGATATATAGTACCACCATGTTAAATATCAGCATGGTATATAATAGCCAAGTCACGGAAACAACCTAAGTGTCCATCAATGGATTAATAGGTAAAGAAAATGTGGTGCATATACAATGGAATATTGTTCAACCTTAAAAAATAAGGAGGACATTTAGCATTTGGGAAAACATGGATGGAACTCATGGAAAACATGGATGAATCTGGAGGGCATTATGCCAAGTGAAATAAGCAAGAAAAAGGCAAATACCGCATGGAATCACTTATACATGAGGAAAACAAAGAGTCAAACTCATAGAAACAGAGTATAACAGAGGCGGGGAGTTGGGAGAAATAGGCAAGATTAGTAAGGATACAGACTTTCAGTTATGAGATGAATAAGTTCTGAAGATCTAATATATAACATGGAGACGATAGCTGATAACATTGTATTGCGTAATTAAAAGTATAATTTTAGTGTAATAATTATTATATAGGGTTTTAGCATAATTGCTAAGGGAATAGAATTTAAAAGCAATAATAATAAAGTGAGGTGACAGATGCATTAATTAACTCCATGGGGGAATCCTTTTATGATGTAAATTTCTATCACATCATTATTTTGTACATTTTAAATATATCACAATTTTATTTGTCAATTATACCTTAACAACACTGGAAAATAAAAAATAAAATAAAATCTGACTTCAGCATATTCTCCTGTGTCCCTCATTACTCAACACCATGTTCCCTACAGTTTAATGAAAACAAAATCCTCACCATATTTCTAACACATCTCTTTTCACCCTTTGCCCCACACAGGTAGATAACAGTGTTTCAGAGGGAAGTCATCATATTTTTTTATCTTTATATCAGTTACATGATATTATGCCATGCTCAATAGGCACTCAAGAAATATTTGTTGAATTGAATGGATTTTCCTAATCAGATTGTGGTGCTCTGAAAATAGACTCTTCTGCACTGGAAAAATGTGAACACGTAGTAGGAGCTTAATAAATATTCATTGATTGATTAGAATTGGCTAGCCTGGTTTCATTACTCAGGAAAAATGAAATATGGAAAATAAACTGCCATCTCAGGCTGGCTTCTTCTCCCAGAAATGAGTGGAGATAAATGATCCCATTGAGTTATATGAGTATCTGGCCTGGCATCCGTAGAGAAGAGTAAATTAGATTTTTAAAATAGTTTCAGGGTTAAAAATGTAAGATGTTATTAGTAACACAAGTAAGGAATCATTATTAATGTAGTCTACAACCTTTATCTTGATGTACTAGAATAAGAGATTTATACATCACAATGGGATGAATTGTTCATTTTCATCAAGGATTTGGAAACAAAGGGGCAGAAGCTCAAATTGGGAACATTCAGGTTTGTCTAAAGACCGACGGGAAGGACGCACTATAGTTTACCAGGGCAGGGCCTTTAGGAATTGAATCAGCCCAGAGGGAGAAGGGATTTGGGAACAAGAAAGCTACTTTTAACACATAAATATGTAAGTAATAACTGCAATAATTCAAAAGGAAATAAAGGAAATCCAAAAACCGCATGTCAGTCTAATGAGATTTCTGGAAACAAAAATGATATTCTTTTAAAGTTTGCTTCAATATGACAGAGCCTCTTTAACACATTCTTCATTGGATTTAATAGAGGTTAAAAAGATTTAACCAATCTTAACCCAGATTTATTAAATATTATGCAGATTTTGTAAACTCACTAGAGATTCAATACTAGTTATTGTAGAATCAGTAAATCTTCCTTCATGCTTGTTAGCACTTTCTATAATTTAACAAGGAGCTGAGTGTAACCAACACTAAGATTTAATATTTAGAGTTTTATTGAAAAAAACAAATGATTCAAAGATTTATTCAATATGCTTAAGACCTAACAAATATTGTCTCAACTCAGGAAAATAAATATGGAATGAAAATAGTTCTAATTGCTTGCTCTGAGGCAAATGTTCAATTTACCATATTTTATGTATTTAATAAATAGATTATTAAATCAAGTGCAATGCTCGTTAAAGATGGTATCAATTTAAGGAATTCATCTCAGCTATGATTTATTCAATCTAATGCCCCATTGATTAAATGTTCTTCAGATCTTAAAAGTCCACTTCAGGTTTAATAGGTACCAGGTCAATTTAGAAAAGCATTCAGCACACGCGAAAGCCAATGAGTGAGGAAGTGATTTATACACTCCATGCTGTACGGGTACCATAAGTGGTTGTGATGTTGGGAAATTGTGTATTTAAAAAGCTACTTAAAAGCATTTCAGAGGGTAAATACTGCAATTCTGTAAGCTTCTCAAGTGCCTCTAAGTGGGACAGATGCAGAGCAAATAACATAACCTGAGGAGGGGGTGGTAGGTAGTTCTTGGGAGTTGACCTAGGGATATGGCTTTCTGGCCTGTCTGCCTAATAGCTAACGTGCCTTCCCTGAAAGTCGTGTGAAATGGGGCCCAAGGGTTCTAGAGATGTGTTTCACTCTTTGTGTGATGTCCCCAGGACGCCCATTTAGATTATAGCTTTGTGGTTTAGAATAATTTTGCCTTGGTTAAATTCCATTAATGGTGTGATATTATTCTAAGACTTGATTTATATTTGTTTTCAATATTTTTGGTGTGATCTGACAGATACAGAATTGATCAAGCAGACTCCATTTTGAAACAATATCTTGGATACTGTGTCCAAATTGTGACTGTTTATGAACAGAAGACAGCATAGCATTTTCTCCCTAACTCTTAAGTATCTCTGGGTATTAAAGTAGATAATTAGCAGAGCTCTTCTATAAGCCTTTCATTCTCCTTTTCACGCCAAAAGAATATGTTATCATTTACTTAGTAGCTACTACATACTGGACATTATTTCTTTTATTTGTTATAAGTATCCTAAAATAGTTCTAAATATCTTTAAGTTACAGATTAATAAACTGAGATTTAGCAGTTAAATAACTTGCTCCAATTTAAATTGCTAGTTGGTGGCAGAAATGAGATTAGGAATCAAAATTATCTCACTGCAAACCTATGATGTTCCATTGCTTCTGTGGAACACCAGGGACAAATTTGATTAAAACCATGCATTGAGGGACTACCTTTTCTCCCTGTCACAGTGCTAAGTACTAAGGATACAGAGATAAAGAGACAAACCTGCCTTCAAGTAAATCACTGTCTTCTTGTGGAGACAGTCAAATAAAGAGAAAATTAATGCATAGCAAGACTAGAATTTTGAAAGAGAAATTCACAGTGCCCAAGAGGTAGTTAGCTTTACCATATGGGAAAATTCAAGGAAGGTTTCTGAGACTATTAAGCTGGGTTTGGGGTCAAACTAAGAAAAATATGATATTGTGGCATATAAAATTGCACATACAAAGACATGGTGATCCATAATACATGTCTCTGAAATGCATGAACACTAGCAGTATCATTTCTCAATGCTTAAAAAGAGGTTTTCATGTGCCAAGTTCAATAAATAAATTAAGTATGACTATTCTTCCCAGATAATGGTGTTAGAACAAATAAATGTCCAAATAATCTAATTCTTGACCTCAAACTCTCTCCACGCAAAAAAAAAAAAAAGAAAAAAATTAATTTAAGATGTCACCAAGACCTAAAGGTAAAATTTAAAACCATAAAACGTCTAGAAGAAAATATAGCAGCATATCATCCCAACTTTGGGTTAGGCAAAATTTTCTCAAACAGAACACAGAAATCACTAATAATAAAATAGAAATAGAATTGATAGGACTCTAACAACATTAAAAATGTGCATTCACAATGTAGCACCATGAAGAAAATAAGTGGGCAAGTAATAGACAAGAAGAAAAAGTTTACGACATATAATATTGGACAAGGAAATTGTACCCAGAATATATAAAGAACTCCTAGATATCCTAACAATAAAAACAATAAAATACAGTTTTCAAAATGGACCAAAGACTTAAGACTATGGATAAATCACAAAGAAAACATGTGAATGGACAATAAACTTATGATAAGACACTAAATTAGTCCTCAGGGAAATGCTAATTGAAGGCACAATAAAAAGCCATTTAATATATTCTGGTATGGTTAACATAAAAAGACTTATAAGTGTGATAGAGGAAATGAAACAAACAAAACTCTTATAAATTGCTTGTAGAAATCACTTGGAAAACTCTTTGGTAATTCTCTTATGAGCTAAGCATACATATAGGCTATACCTCAACAATTGCAATTTTAGGTATATATTGAAGAGAAATAAAACATGTATCCACACAACACATATGCAACTAAGTTTAAAGCAGCTTTGTTCATAATAGCCTCAAATTGAAAATAGCCAACAAGAGGTATATGGATAAATGCAATGTGGCATGTCACTAAAATGGAATATTCCTCAGCAACAAAATGAAGAAACTACTGATACATACAATACTATGGGCCAATCTCAAAAATATTGCTATTCATATGCAAACTCACAGAGACACTAAAGAAAATATACAATCAGGAGGCAATTGCCTCCTTAAAGTTTGGGACGGAGAATGACTGGAAAGGATCATGAGGAAACTTTCTGGGAAGGTGGTAACGTTCTGTATTTCTATTTGGGTAGCTGTTACACAGGTATATTCAATAGTCAAAGCTCATTAAATTTTGGAGCCTGTGTGGCTTGGCCAGTTAAGTGTCCAAACCTTGATTTCAGCTCAGGTCATTATCTCACAGCTATGAGATTGAGCTCTGCATCAAGTTCTGCCCTGACAGTGTGGAGCCTGCTTGGGATTCTGTCTCCCTCTCTCTCTCAAATTAAATAACTAAACATTTGTCTTAAAAACTCATAAAATTTAAGATCTTAACAATTCATTTTTGAGACTTGGAGCTCAATTAAAAAGAAAGTGGTCTTCAGAAAGCCCAAGAATGTTCCTTTAAATCTTTCCACTCAGTTGCAGTGAACAGTTGAGAAGAATGAAGAGGAAGACCAATTTTAAATTCTTCATCCAGAAAGAGTAGCCTATTGCTAGGCTTTCTGGTTGGAATGTAAAATACCTTTTATGACTCAGTATTTGAATACACTGGCGACATAAGTCAAGATGTACATTTTGCTCTCTTGAACTAAGGGTTAGAAGTTGGAGATCAAAATCATCTTAGATGAAGAAAGCAGTGGAGAGGCACCTGGGTGGCTCAGTTGCTTTTAAGCATTTGACTCTTGGTTTTGGCTGGGGTCATAATCTCATAGTTTGTGAGTTCAAGCCCCACATCAGGCTCCACGCTGACAGTGCAGAGCCTGCTTGGGGTTCTCTCTCTCCTCTCTTTCTGCTACTACCTTGCTCACTCTCTCTCTCTCTCAAAAATAAATGAACGAGGAGAGGGCAAGATGGCGGAGAAGTAAGGAGCTCCATACTTGCACTCGCGCCCATACATCACACAGAAAAGATCTGAAGCCATTGGAAACCTTACAAAACCTGAGAGATTGGGAGAAAAAAGACGCAGAATCCACTGAGAGAGACTTCTAACGTGAGTGCGAACCGGGGAAGATAAAATCGGGC
>NW_024082391.1:94940-208912 GCF_003009895.1 Hyaena hyaena | reverse complement strand
GGGAGGGGGAGATGGGCATGGAGGAGGGCACTTTGGGGATGAGCACTGAGTGTTATGTAGAAACTAATTTGACAATAAACTATTTGTAAAAAAAAAAAATGATTTTGAAGTGTTTTAAAAGACTTAATTTTATTAAATATTAATACTTTTATGTTTATTTATTTATTTTAAGAGACACAGAGACAGTGTGAGTAGGGGAGGGGCAGAAAGACAGAGTTACAGAGAATCCCAATCAGAGAGGGTGCCCACATGGGGCTTGAACTCACAAAACCATGAGATCATGACCTGAGCCAAAACCAAGAGTCTGATGCTTAAGCAGACTGAGTCAGAGCCCCTTAAATATTAAAACTTTAAGTACATATTTCATTATTTAGAGTTGATGGTAGCTGTCTTAGAAAATACTGAAAATCTGCTCTATAATTTATGCAAAAAATTTTCCAATTATTTTGTTGAGTTACATTTATACTTAATAAATTAGCAACTTTTCAGTAAATTCCTCCATACAAATATTATTAATAATTATCTTTTTGTATTTAATTTAAACAGAATCCTTATTTTTCACCTTCTTAGTAACAAGATCTAAATCTATTCAGGTGGTGCCTGGGTGTCTCAGTAGGTTAAGTGTACAAACCATAATCTCATGTCATGACACTGAGCCCTGCGTTGGGCTCTGTGCTGACAGCCCAGAATCTGCCTGGGATTTTGTCTCACCCTCCTCTCTGCTCCTCCTCTGCTTACACTCTCTCTTTCTCAAAATAAATAAATAGGTAAATTCAAATAAATCTATTTGGGAAATTTAAAAAAATCCGTATGATGCTTGTCTGTGCCAGAGGAATTGATGTCAAACATAAATCTATTAAATACACAGATATCATGTATTAAATGGTTCTTATTTTATTACATTATGAACTTAAGTCAGTTTTATTTTTCCTTCACATTGATATTCTGGATCCTTAATAAGACAAATTGTTCATATTATACTTTATCTTTTGATTCACTTATGGAGGACAACCGAATAGGAATTAGCTTTGAAAGAGGTCGCCCATGGGCAAAATGTCAACAGGGTTGTTATGCTGCCTAAACAGAATAATGTACAACATGAAGTAAGAGTGACTTAATTAACTGAATCTGTCTCAGTAGAGTGCACTTTTTCTCTAGTGAAGACATAAAAAAGATAGATAACTGCATTATGTCAATTAATCTACTTATATTTCAGTGTGAATATAAGAAATGAAGACATATATGTGCTATTTGTGTAAAGATAAACAGATAATAAATATATAGACACTCATTTGAATCCACAGCAACATTGCCACCAAAAAAAAACCAAACAAACAAATTGTACATAGATGTTTTTACTCACAAAAGATGACCCTCCCAACATAAAATGGATAAAATTAAAAGAATTGCTGTCCACAAAATTTTAAATCATTACTTAAAAGATATTCTGATTCTATTATGAAGCCTCTTTAAGGAACCCTTCACTTTTTCTTTTCCCTGTATTAGTACGTGTTAATGAGGTTACTCTAAAATGAACATGCTGTTTTTCCAAAAAGTAAAGAACATTTTCTTCATTATTTTTTTCTAAGTTTTGACCCAGTTTGGGGGTAGTTTCTCACTGTTTGGACCTCAGAGGAAGAATAGCCTATAGCCTAGTTTTTAAATGGAGAATTCATGAAACCATGAATCCGAGGAAAATCAGCCCTTGGGACAAGCTTTCACTATTTTGTAGTGTTTAGATACCAGCATATTTTATACCTGGTAGAGGGCCTTGGTAATTAGTAAACTGACCAAGCAGAAAGGTAGAATGTCATCTAAAGCATGAGAGACTACCAACTCCAGGAATTCCTTCTATCTTACGATCTGGCCTGGACATATCGAGTATCCTGAGTCTTCCAAAGAAAATGAACATTCTGAGTTTTATAAAATATTTTTTCTAATATTAAATTTTGGAGGATAATTCAAACATAAATCATTACAGATCAACTAATGGGTGCCAAACCAAAGATCTGCAAGGCCAGATTCAGCCTCTAGGCCTCCAATTAAATCACTCTTGTTTTACTCTTCCAATCTTGAAGGAGAGATGACCCCATTCTGAACTAATTATCCCACTGGATGACGTATCTTCTAAAGGAGCAGGTAGGTTGTTAAAGAACTGAAACTAAAAGGTATGTGGCAATAATTTCCACAACAATATCCTGAAACAGAAATATACTGGTTACTGTTCTTTTGGTAGTAAAATTTGAAACGACGTTAAAAAAAATGTCTTTTCCTCCCACTTTCTAAACCCTCTACAAAAGAATATGCAGTAATTTTGCAATTAATTTTAAAATGTTATTAAGAGTTATTCACAGAATTTTTTAAAAAAATGTAGCTTAATACTTTGTGTAATAATCAATCTTGGTATACAAGGAAAGCAAGACAATGGAATTATTTGAAAACAAAAAATAATTAGCCAGCTATAGATAATCAGAGAAGACATGATTTTAAGTTAGAAAAGAATATGCACTCATAAACTTATTTACAGTGGATTTATAAGATTTTCTATGCAGTTAAGAAATCCACACCACCTCTGTATCTTACAGTACATCCCAAGGTCTATTTTCCTAGTGGACTTCTGATCCAATCCAGGTTTTATTCTCATTCATCCTCCTCACTACTCCTGTTAGAACAAAACCAGTTTCTCCTAGCGGAAATAGAAGTTTCTTTCCTAGCTCCTGAAAATTTTAGGTTTTTGCCTTTAACAAAGCAATAATAATATGTTTTAAAAATTCATGGGATCTATAATTCTTGCTCAAGATCAGAAACTGAATATATATGGGTCTTCCCCTGCATCACATTTATTAATTACCTGGTGTAGTCTTTTACATATACATGACAAGAATTATCTCTTGTTTTATGGATGAGCAGATATAGGACAGGCCTTATATAAATTGGTTCAATAGGTGGCAACTGGACCACCTATTGCATCATTGATGCAATGAAAGGTCAAAACTGAGAACAGAAGCCAATGGCTACTAAATACAACTGTTGTCAAAAAATCGCCGAAAGGGGCGCCTGGGTGGCTTAGTCTGTTAAGCGTCAGACTTTCGCTTAGGTCATGATCTCGCGGTTCGTGGGTTCGAGCCCCGCGTCGGGCTCTGTGCTGACAGCCAGCTCAGAGCCTGGAGCCTATTTCAGAGTCTGTGTCTCCCTCTCTCTCTGACTCTCCCCTGCTCACGCTCGCTCTCTCTCTCTCTCCTAGAAATAAATAAAAATATTAAAAAAAAAAATCACCGAAAGCCCGTGAAAGGACTTAACCTATATGAATGTTACAACTTTGCTTAGGGCCAGAATTTGTCTTCTTTGATCTATCCATTACTTGTGTGAACCAGAAGTTTATTTTGGGATCTGACTAATTAAGCCTATCAGTAAACACCTCAGGGACTGGTTGAATTTGTTTGGTTAAATTGCTAGTACACAGAATGGGAGAGATACTTTCCTTACTGCATTCTTGTCCTTCATTATTCTCTATTCCCCTCTACAATCTAAGCGGTTCTAGAAGAATTTTATCTTCTCTACCTAAATTAAGTCACTCTCATTATCTAAGCAAGATATAAAAAATAAACTCTTTTTTTTTAAGGATAAGAAAGTCACAGTAGGCATATATGATGATTTATACATAAATTTCTCCAAAATAAGATCCAATTGTATTACTGGTGTTATATACATTACTGGACATCCAATTCATTTGAATTTCAGATAAAAATTCATTATTCTTTTTGTGTAAGTATGTCCCATGCAATATTCAGACATATGTATTTTTATTTGCTGGATCTGGCAATCTTAGACTGAATGCATATTTCAGACCAGGTGTAGCACAAGTATTTTTTAAAGTAGGTTGAGACAAATTAGATAAAAACTAACTGTGGAAGTCTGTCCTAAATCACTGGACATATTCTTGTCCTGCCTCAAATGTCCAGCAGCTTATTTTCAGTTTTTCCTGTTTATCACATGTTCCAGAGACTAGCATGTTTTATATCACAGGTCTTCATATTCATATCACCTCCGTTTTTATTAAGGCGAAAAGTTTTGATTTGTCAATATTTCAGGAGAGATTTTCTATATATCAGATAGTTTTCTCTAAACTATTATATTTTTCAAGATTTAGGCAAGTCAAGAGGCTTGCCACCCTCAATTCAATTAAGGTATATTTGAATTTCTATTATGATAAATAAATAACTTGATTAAAACAAAATTTTTATATCTGTATAATGTTTCTTTATAAACAAGAAAAAGTCTTTATACATAGGTTCTAGGCAAGTTGTTTAAGATCATCTCATTCCATTCTTTATGTTTCATCTACTTTTCTTCTAAAACTCTCCATATGATATAGCAAAAAAGTATGCATAAGTACACAACACATAACATTTTCTGAATCACTTCAATTTATATATATATATATATAATTCACAGAAAGGAGAACGGAAATGCAATATAAAATAAATCTAATTTATTAAAAAATCTTAATCTGAGTCTGCCTTGAACTACAGGAAGATCTTTTAAAATGTGTATGGTAAAGGATATATATATATATATAATTTACTAATACTTCATGGTGATTCCTGCGATGTTTTACAGACATGAAATAAATCATAATGACATTAGCTATTATTTGGTTTTGAATCTAAATTTGCATGAGTTAGGATATTTATTCATTCAAAAAAATAAATTAAAAAAAGGATATTTATTCATTCAATGATCTCCTCTTAGAACAAATAAGGACCAAATTACTCTTGGAAAATATGTAATAAATTGAAAATGTTTTGCACATTGTGTTCCTTTGGAATTGTGTAGTATCATTTTAAATTTTATTTTAGGTTTAGTTAAAATTCTTTTAATTTAAAAGTATGCTTAATTTGTCTCAGAATACCAAAACATACTAAAAAATCAGAACAAAGTTTGATTGTATTGTGGATGTATTTATTGTGATTCATCACACAAGATCAAAGAAAACCCGAGGTGGACAAATGATAGAAATCCATTGACAAAACTAGTTGGATTGGTAAATTTTAAGGAAGGGTTGGTCTGCTCCCTCTTTCCACTAGAACACAAGAGCAAACTCCTTGATGGCTTACATGTAGTACTTAGTACCATTTGGGAAAAGTGAGAAGTGGTTCATATTCTTAGAAAAAGTTTTCCAAAGTTTGGATTTTTTTGATGCTTGATTATCAATATAACAGTTTCTAATAATGTAAAAGAAGATGGGGTGGCTTACTTTTATGATTTTTTCTTGTTAAATTAAGTTTTCCTTTAATTAAAATAGAAATTTTGGGTAAAGCTTTAGCTTATTAAAATATACTTAAAACTGTATTAAAACACAATATCTAAAAAGAATGTTTTTCTAGTATAAACATTGATTCATTCTTTTTTTTTTTAATGTTTTATTTCTTTCTAGGAGAGAGAGAGAGAGACAGCGTGAGCAGGGGAGGGTCAGAGAGAGAGGGAGTCACAGACTGAAACAGGCTCCAGGCTCTGAGCTGGCAGTCAGCACAGAGCCCGACGCGGGGCTTGAACCCATGAACCGCGAGATCATGACCTAAGCGAAAGTCGGACACTTAACCGACTAAGCCACCCAGGTGCCCCATCATTGATTCATTCTTACATACATTTAATGAGGTATCTCAGGGGTACCTTAGTGGCTCAGTTGGTTAAGTGTCCAACTTCAGCTCGGGTCGTGATCTCACGGTTCGTGAATTTGAGCTCTGCATCAGGTTCTCTGCTGCCAGTGTGGGGCCTGCTTTGGATGCTCTGTCTCCCTCTCTCTCTGCCCCTGCACTACTTGGGCACTCTCTCTGTCTCTGCCTCTCTCTCTCAAAAATAAACATTATAAAATTTTAAAAAATAAGATATCTCAAATTTCAAATTCTGAAAACCATTATTGTTTAAAATTAATTTACTGAGGACACTTATCTTCACTAAATAGTTTTAGTATTTAAGCTTTAGTCTGTATACATAAATTTTATGCCTTCACTTTGGTCAATTTCTGAATGGAGGTCATTTACTTGACATACTCCTAATCTCTGAAGGATGGAAATTGGACTTCTAAAATCTATTGCAAGGCAATAAATACCTGCTCTAAGTGCGTAGGACAGCAATCATCAGTCTGCAATATATTTCTGCATATTTCCTTTCAGACTCCTATCTCCTCATGACACTTCCACCAACTCTTAGCTTTCTTTTAGTGCCTATTGCTAGAGTCCTCCTTAATTTCTCATGCCACTTCAGGAGTGCTTTTTATGCCTCATAACCTGTTTTTGATTCTGCCAGACTCTCACTGACCAAAAATAAATACCACACCGAGTTCTAAAATGCATTGAACCACAATTACAGAGGGAACAATAAAAGCTCTTTCCTCCATAATCAGTACTAAGCAGTTGGATAAACTGATCCAAGTTCTCAGGTAGTTTGAGTCCCCAGCTCTTCAGCTATAGCTTGTTTCAGTTACAGTAGCCATTAGCTTCTCATTGAATGAGTTTGCCAGGCTGAGTATCCTACCACAGAGGAAAGCTGCTGAGATTTTTTGAAGACTGCAAATTATTTTCCAGTTCTATATTTCTAGTTCAGAAGTAAGTTATACTCTAGTAACCCACTTGTAAACCTAGAGACTTCCATTCCTGTGTTTCATTGCTTCTCTTAGGTACAGTACAATTGTACCTAGATTGTAAGTTTCTCTTACTGCATTTCTACTAATGAACTAACTCCATCTTTCCTAACCAATATTCCCTCTACAGCTCTGGTTATTTGCCAAGCTTAACCAAGATCCATTAAACAGCCACTCTCAGCCTATGCCAGGCTGCTTGTAACATTAAAGGTCCAGTGTATCTTGGATGAAATTCCTATCTGAAGCACCCACCCAAATCTTGGAGGAAAATCTCACTGAGTAGCAATAGGTTGGCATGACACTTTCAAATGTCAAGGACCCTACAAGCAATATGTATAGTAAAAATTGTATACTCTTGAAAAAATCCCTAAGGCCCCATTCTGTTCAATACCCTTTCAAATAAATTTTCACCAATGTCCCTCGATGGGTTTGTCTGCTCTTTCCACAACAATGTCCTTTAAAAGTCACTTCCTTGATGACTAGGACTTCTAAAATTGAGCATCAGCTCTAGCTGAAGATAGCTCTTTTTCCATAAAAAGTTCCCATTTGAGAAAGAAATGTTTAGCATATTAACTCTATCTTAATCCTAAATTCACTTTTTAGAATTCTAGCTCTAAATTCTCCTCAGACCCAGTTATGCTGCATATGAGAAGCTAACACTTAAAATTTAGTCTCTAAGGCTGCATCCTATTACCTGTGGATAGGACCATTCCCTGAATAGATCTGCTCTCTCAACACCTCTCTGGGCATCTCCCATTTTAGGCTTCAGGTACAGATTAGTACTAGCTGGGTGCTCTGTTCTCCAAAAAGAGGTTTACAAACATAAACTATTGCCATGGCTATACCCTTTCCATGCAGTCCAAAGGACATGGATAGCCCAATACTTATGCATTATGGCTTTGCATGTGAATCTTCTGTGGAGTATTTTAAAAACACAGAGACTCTGACCTCACTTCCAATTTGCTAAATCAGAATCCTCAGGATGTGAGTCTAAAATAGGCATGTATTTTTAGAAACAGCACAGGAGACTGCTGGAGTCTATTGAGGAGTCTCTGAAATATGGAATTGCTTTTGGAATTCTCATCTTCCTTAGTTGTGTGAGTTGGGAGGACTGCACTCAAATTCTGTTACTCCAGAGGTCCAGCATGGTCTAGGACACAGAGAATCTTGAGAGAAGCATGTGGTCTGCAGACCTGCCCTGTTATATATTACTGTGTGACCATGAGAAAACTGCTTCACTTATATGAGCATCATGGTTTTCTTTGTAAAATACAGGTCTATGACATACCCCTGAACTATAATAGAAGTCCTGGAAAGGCTAACCACACTAAAAAAAAAGTGGTACCTATGTTTTCTGACAAGCAATTAGTCCTTGACTGTATATTTTTTAAAAAGTCACAGGATCAGTAATAATATTCCATAACAATATCTATGTCTAAATATTCACATAATCATTCACATTTATATTCATGTCAATCACATTGGTTTCTTTTGAGTTTTTCTTTCAATTTTTTTTAAGTAGAGAGGATAATTTTTTTTCTTTTCGTCTCACTCTTTTAAGCACAGCAATTTGATGAAGGGAGATTTTCTTACTCTGAGAGAGCAGAAAAGGCCAGTAACTTAAATCAAGGGAACTGACCTGGAAGACTGTGGGACTAAGATGTAAGCGACATTAAGTAGATGAAAGTCCTGATGCCTGAAGAGAGAAGGATCAAGCTAAGGTGTTTTGCTTTGTGTCTATCAGATGCAGAGTGTTTCACCAGAAATGTAGCAATCTCACAGCAAGCCCTAAAGGATGGTTCAAGAGTCCTAATAGCCTGAGATCATGTAAAACAAAAGCTCTCAGCAGCTGCCGAATCTCTGGGACCTTGGCATGAGTACAAACTCCATGGGTTTAATACTCTATGAGAAAATCTAAAAATTGTTAAGGAGATATAAAGACCTCCCATTTCAAATCATTCATTCACTTATTCATTATCCTTTATTTCCTTTCTCCTCTTTGTTTCTTCCCTTCCTTTCTCTCACTCCTTTCCTCCCTTCTCTCTCTCTCTCTTCACAATTAAATCATTGTCATCATCGTGAAACATGGTACATATTTGTAAATTCCTTTATATGTGGCAGGTACTATGTTAAACATTTTATAGGCAATATCTCATCTAATCTTCATAACAACTCTGCTATTAGTATGCCCATAACAAAGTTTCTATTAACATGTTCATTATCAAAATGAACTGATTGAGGCTTAGAAAAGTTAAGTTAGTTGTTCAAGGTAACACAGCTAGTGAAGGCAAAGCTATCAATCTCAAAATCCCATCCTCTTTTGTACACACAGCCTTTTGGTTTTAAAGGGCATGCTGCAAAATTTAACCCTACTATAATCAAGATGATTCCACAGGCCACTCTACTATTTCAAACCAAAGTTTTTCATCAATTTACAGAAAGAGGCTACTTATCTGTGAGCTATAATTAATATGTACATATTATAACCAAAATAAAGTCAAATATTAATTGACCTGCACTCCAGAGCTCGATTTTGGAAACCCCTTGATATCTGTTTAAACTATATCAGTTTAAACTGATCAAAGAGGGCTGGTCAAAGAGTAAAGGCCAACGATATATTCTCTTTTCTGTGTTTGTGCACACGTGTGCCTATACCCTTCCACATATACTTGCTTCCACAAATATAGATCCACTTTCCAATTAAAAATTTCTTGGAATTTCTACCATGATAAACTCCACACAGATCAATGGGAGTTATGATGACATGATTAGCACATAATGGAGTTCTTTACTGATGGGGATGAAAGACTTAGTATGCTTTGACCATTGTTCTTGTCACTTAATAATAAATTGTTCAGTCAACTTATTTACAAATGTGTATATATGTGTGGTTTTCTCTCTTATTATCTTATTAGAAAGAATATATAAACACAACATAATGGTTTTAAACTAGTCTTATATAGACTTAACTAATTAAAAATTGCATCCATCCAAATAGCAGAAAAGATGGTTTCTAGGAAAAAATGTAATTATTGTGGACTGTAACTATCCACTAAATTGTCAATATAAATTGTGAAACCTATAGTTGTCTTAGTTACAGTTATGTAAAGAAAACAAATAATGATATAAAAGTATAATACAGTGTTTGTATTGAAATAAGTTGAAGCTAACTATGACTCATAATTCTTTCAAAATAAATCCACTTATTGATTCATTTTGGCTGATCTTTGCAATGCAAACGTTATCCAATCAGTTCTAAATCATTGTTTTACCTGGACTATTTCTGGGAACTGTCCATTTTTATTAGAGAGTCTGAAAATGGAAAATTCCTCTCTCTGATCGGTTATAGTCTCACACAATATTTATGAAATTCAGTTCTGCTTGATAGATTTCTTAAACCTCAAAATTCAACCAACTGTAAATCTCACTTCTCTGTAATGAGTCTTGGAATAAGAAAGAATGGAAACTATGTCTGAGCTTCCAAAATAGATTTTACAAGTCCAAAGTTATTAAAGCTCCTGTATCTCTTTACTCAGGTGGATCAACAAACATTTTCTCAGGTTCTGTTTACTTTTACTTTGCATATAATCCTAACAGACTTGATTATCTATTTCAAGGCCATGACAGATTCAAAGCAACAGATTAGAGGGGAAGAAATAGGGTACTTCAGATAAGCATCATAACTGTGATCAAAATTTATTTTTGAGGGGTCTATATTGAAAGAATTATATAAGCCATTAAATGAATGAACTAAATTTTTATATTAGTCTTGGATTACACAAGAAAAACAATTTTATTATCTACTCTATTATTGAAACAATAGAAATCTGACAGCCATAAAAGTAAATGTTATGTTAAATTATTCTCAATAAACTCTTAAAATAAGGATTTGTATAATGAAAGGTAGAGATTTGGGGAATAAAAAATAGGCAGATTTTATTACACATAAAGAATAATAGGTCATTTAGAATGGACATGGCCAAAGGACTTCATTTTGTGTTACATCATTGCAATGCCTCTTAACAATGTGTTTGGTTGTTAGCTAATGCCTCAAGATTTAGATTAAACTTTTGGCTAAATATTCACCACTGAAGATATTGCAACTAATCAAGTTGATCAAAACACTTAAATGAACCTTTGTGATATCACTGTAATTAATCAGTCAATATTTTTAATACTTTAAATATAATTTGAATCTTTACGCCCAGTCTCTATGAAAAGCTATAATTTCATGCATAGATTTTCTGATTAGGCAAATGTCAATACACAGAGAGTGACACTTCACTAAGTTATTACAGGTAAAGAGAAAGCAATATATTGTTATCTCCCTCACAAAAGGATTATAATGAAAAAATTATATTTATTCCTTTGTCTTAAAAACAAAAGCACCCAAAACAATGGAAGAATCCAAAATAAATAAAATAAAATAAAATAAAAGATAAGACAAAATAGCCTCCTAAAAACTCAGAGGATAAATCTCTCGATTTTTCACACTATCCTTTATTTCTCTTTTAAGGAGCTAAATTGTGAGTTGTCAGTACCCAGGAACCAAAAGCCTCTGTGCTCCACTTCGGATATCACAGACAGTTAGAGCTAGAAAATGCCATTTAGATGCCCGGCCCAGTAATTCTCAAATATAAGTACACATCAAGATCAAAAGGAATTATAAGTTATCCAGGTGCTAGCTGGATCCATCTACTGAATCAGAATTTTAAGCACATGTGTTTTCAAAGGCAATCCCCTGGTTAAGTGCAACTGTGTCCAACTCTTTGATTTTATTGAAGAAACTGATAATGCAACTAAGACGTCCACTAATATGTACTTGTCTATGTACATATTTAAATAAATATGTACTCTGGCATTTAAATAGAACAGAAAGCTGTATTTTTCTTAAATTAATAAAATAGTGTCAAATATTGTTAGTGGACAGGACTAACAGTTCATTTTATGGTTCCAATAATTGTAACTTGTAGTAAATCATAGAACAAATCCATGTCAGAGTCAATCTCCAAATCTTCTCTCTAGTCTTTTGTTACTCAAAACTTAAAAGATGTTTAACTTGATCATTTTTGAAAAATGAATAAGAAAAATTCTTTTTTTGCAGGTTTGCTATTTCAGATAACATTCTATAGGACTCACAACATAAAAGCAATATTAGTATATGACAAGCCATAGCAGATTGTACATAAGAACTAAAGCATTTGAGATTTGATCAATTTTGTCATATTCCTATATAACAAAAAATATTGAGAATAAAACTTGTTACTATCTTCCTTACCACAAAAATGATTTCTTTCTTTTCTCCATCAAGGAGTATTAGGCAGTTATGTGTGTTAGAAAAATTCTAGAGCTCTCAAGTTCTGACACTAAGCCAGAGTCTCTGTTAATTTCCATCAAGTGAGATTAAGCAAATCTTTATGGAGAGGGAGGGCATTAAAGAAATACAGGCTTTTGTATTTGGACAGAGAGCAGCTGGACTGGTTCCACACTGATGGAGGACTTGTAATCCTAGAGAGAGAGCAGAACCCTAGGTTTTAGAGGTTCCCATTGGATATGCTGAAGGGGCAACTGGGACCTGACTACTAATTAGATAAGCACCATGTCCTTGAGGGCTGCAGAGAAGGTCCTGGAAGCCAAATTTGGTATGAAAGGATTGGAATCATTTGGCAGATTAACCCATATTTGGAAGGAGCATTAGGATGACAGAATGGGCATTTCAGAAGCAGCCAAGATGAACTAAGGGGCACAGCCTATTCCCTCATGATCCCAGCATGACCCATCCCTCGCGTTTACTCTCCAATCCCAAAGGGAGGAGATAAGCAACTCTCAAATGACCAACGTGGATCTTTCAAGCATATGGTGGTGAAGGTAAAGGCAGCTTTATTTTTCACTAGAAAACACATAAATTCAATTGGATGTTGCACTGCAGTGTCTGGCAGAAAATTTATATCTGTAGTATACTAGTATATATAATATGTATAAATTTTAATGTAGTTGCATATGAACAAAAAACTTTGTCCTTTCCACATGTTAGTTCTACTGCACTAGTTTTGCTTCTTTGCTGTAATCAAAATTAAGCATTCATTATTCATGTAAGATACAGAGGAAATGAAAGTAAAATGAGAGGGTAAAATACTTGAATAATTTGATCATACATATTTAAATAAGCACGAAGAAATACTTATTCTCAAATGTAACTAAGAAAGTTACATGAGAAAAGAAATCCTATTCTACCCATCCTTAACATTTGTGTCTTATTATGTGCTGAGCATTCAAATTTTTCTTTTTTCTCTCATTGTTTTCTTAGGTTTACTGAACCATAAAGAAGGGAAAGAAGAAAACTGGCTCATTGTGACAAACTACTTCTCATCCTGGTTTCAAAGTCTTCTGATTTTCTGCTTTGTATCTAAACTCACAGTCATGATGCTACATATAATCATAAGGAAATGCTGCAAACGTAAAAATGCTAATTTAAAGTGTACCCATACCAAATTCAAAGAAAAAGCAAGCCTAACATCTGTAGCATTGCCTGGGTTGGTTTAGAGAGGTCTATTCATAAAAAAACAAAAACAAAACAAAACAACAGGCTGACGAATCTTACAGCCTTATAGGTTGAATAAGGCATCTTTCTGTTTGTCACAGTTATTAAATATTTTGCAGAAACATCACCCTCCATGTCTTTCTTTATCTTTTACACTTCAAAGCCTTCAGCATTTTACAGTTTGTCTTCTTCCATTATGTTGGTGAAAGCTAGCAAATATGAAACTCCTATTAGACCTTGCTTTTTTGTTTTTTGTTTTTGTTTTTTATCTTTCATTTTTTGTTTGAGAGAGAGAGAGAGAACAAGAAGAGCCTGAGTGGGTAGGGGCAGAGGAAGAGGGAGAGAGAGAAGCCAAGCAGGCTCCCCACACAGAAGCAAGCCCAACACAGGGGGCTTGATCCCACAACTGTGAGATCACGACCTGAGCTGAGACAGTCGGACACTCAACCAACTGAGCCACCAAGGTGCCCCTGAACCTTGCTTTATTTCAACAATTTATGTTGTTTATTTTAGCCAGTCTTTATTTCAAAGTTATGAGTTTTTATCTCTTGCTCCTTTTTTTCTATTTATTATTATATTATATAATGTATTACTTTTTATTAAGTAGTATTTATCCTAAAAATGCAATATTTAATATAATATTGGTGTAATAGTTAACTTAGCAGGCTTGGATGCTCACACTCTATCTATTCCAAGGAAAGACTGACCTTTTAACTGGGTCCTGGAAGCTAACTTCTTCCAATCAGTTAAGTGTTTGACTTCGGCTCAGGTCATGATCTCACAGTTCTTGGGTTCGATCCCTGTATTGGGCTCTGTGCTGGCATCTCAGAGCCTGGAGCCTTCTTCAGATTTTGTGTCTCTTTCTCTCTCTTCCCCTCCCCTCCTCACACTCTGTCTGTCTGTCTCTTACTCTCTCAAAAATAAACATTAAAATTTTTTTTAAAAAACCCTCTGACTCAAGCCATATTAAAAAATAAGCCATATGTGATATCATATTATTAGATCCAAGGGATTTCAGCCAGAAGTTCAACAATTGAACAAGGGTTGTTTTTTTTCTTTCAGCTTTGCTACCTTCATGGTCACTCATCATTAGGCAGCACCCTACTCCCTTCCTTGGAGTATAAAAATGGCAACAGTAATTACATGTATAAAATCTAGATGTTAGGGGGTACCTGGTGGCTCGATTGGTTAAGCACTGAATCTTAATTTTGGCTCAGGTCATGATTCCATGGTCATGAGATCAAGCCCCATGTTGGGTTCTGTGCTAAACATTGAGCCTGCTTGGGATTCTTTCTCTTCCTTTGGAATTCTCTATCTCCCTTTTTCTCTGCCCCTTTTCTGCTTCCATATGCTTTCTCTCTCTAAATAAATATATACACATTTTTAAAAATTTAGATGGCATTAGGTCTAGAGGTCACACCCACCTTTTATTTACATCCTATACACAGGTAAGGAAGCCTTCCCTCAGAAAGAATTCCACTCTCATCTCAGAGAGCAGCATACAGTCACAGGACCCACTCTTTCAAGAGTCCCCAAAAGTGAGATGAAATTAGAATGAATAAGACAAAGCATCTGATAGGAACAAAGACAAAGTAATAGGGCCACTGCATATGCTTAAATGGTAGCTAGGTAACTGATGCACTATCCATTTCTGGTCACGGCCATCTAAACATTAATCATAATTCTCCATTTGGATGCCTGCCTTCCTTGTGGGAAAGAAACAGTTTGCCACAAATTATCGTCTCATTGTAAAAACAATGTCAGTACACAGATAGTCAAAATATGTCAATGAAAACGAGTCTGTCTTTCAAAGTATTTTCTTCTAACTTCAACTACTGTAGTCCTTTGCAAAAATCAGCTTTGTTGCTAAAGGATAAACTATAAGCCTGTACTACTATTGCAAGCATTAACCTGTGTTGTATGTCATTTATTTTCTGAAGCCAGTCAGTGAAGCCACCTTGAGTAGATATTTTTTGTCAGGCTTTCTGAAAAATGAGAAGCCTGAAGGGATCCCATTGATTTGCCAACTGTGTCACAGTCCGTTTAAGGCAGAATGGCACATGCTTGTGACAAAGGTGATGACAAATGGATATGTACTGAAGGGACAGCACCAACACAGATGAATGAAGGAGTTGATGGAAGTATACAACACAAGATAGAAGGCAAAATCAAATTTAAGATTAGAAATGTCAATGAAATATTTATAATATCTTAAATTATATAAATTAGGTCCATATAAGACTAACATCATTCTTAGAATAATTCTGAAATTTTACACAAATTTAATATTATCAAGAATTGTAAAATCAAAGAATGAATCTACTGTTTTTAATATTTATATCAATTATATAGAATAGTGAATAGAAAAAATTTTATTACTATTAAGTTAAAATAATATTGTTTGAATTGCTTTTTTCGAATCTTAATCAGTATATATATATATATATATATATATACATAAAATCAGCATAGATATATATGACATATAGACAGATGCTAAATATATTTGTATGGGTTAATTTATGCAGCCCAAATTAAGACACATTAATAATATTCATGGATACTAACGAGATGCAGATCTTTGCAGGTAGAATTGTGCTCACAGGCATTCAAGATGCAGTCATCAATGTCCTGTTCACATCTCAGGCCAGCAAAACCCGGATTGCATGAGCAGGAGAACCCATTAACCACTGAAGACAAGAGAGAAGAGAAAATAATATCCCTTTAATAATGGTATGTGTAATGCTAATCATTCTAAAGAATGTTTTACGCAACTAAATGCATTTCACTTTTAACCTCAGAAATGTGAATTCACAGCTCTCTGCCATATGTTTTAAATAACTATTTTGCTGAGTTCTAGTTAACTTAAAATTTCAGTTTGAAATTGGAGCCATCACAATAAACATTTGATAACAGTTTACAAAGCAACAATGAAAATATCCAAATTTCTCCTTCTCTGTTTTCCTCTTCTGCTTTCTCTGCCTCCTTCTCTTCCTCTTCTCTTCTTTCTTTCTTCTTCTTCTTCTTCTCTGCCACTGTTGCTTCTTTTTCTCCTTCTTCTCCTTCTTGTTCTTCTCTCCCTCCCTCTCTCTCTCTCTCTCTCTCTTATTTGTCAGTAAACAATACCTACTTTTACATGAAATAACCTTCCTGGACTGTTTTAGGTTTAATACACAAGAAGTTAACTTCTTGTTAAAGTTTTAGTGTGTGACAAGGTACATTAAAGTGGGTAGTGTCTGAAAGTTGATATTCAACTACTTAAGCCTTAGTCAAAAAGAGCTTTCACATTTCATCATGATCTTTTAAAAGTAATAATCTGAATCTTTCCTCTATTTTATCATTAATGATAGAAAAAGAACAGTCTTTGAAGCATCTTAAGGAAGTGGTGACAGTGTGAATCGCCAGATTTATGGCTGCTTTTAGTCAGTCCCTGGGTTCTTCATTATCTCTGAGACTTACCATGTAATCTACACTGCCACTCTGCCTCTGTGCATGTACCTACTATTGCTCTCATTAAGCGTTGAAGTCCTGGATGGCAACAGTGTTTTCAATACATTGTGTGGTACTTAGCTGGCTTCTAGGTTTCTGCCGTACTTCTGTACAGCACTTGCACCTGGTCCTTTAAAGAAAATCAGCCCACAGCTGTCAAGAAGAGACAAGGGAGACACAAAAATGGCAGCACTCAAATAGTATTTTAGTTTACTCTTTTCATGTAGCACAGAATTTTAGTTTTTAACATCTAACTGAATCAAAAGAATAAATATACAATTAGAGTTGTAAATAAATTAATGAGAAATATGGGATAAGTTGTGCTTCCTTATATATTATAGATGATATTATATATGTTAAGAAATTCAAATTAAATGTCATATGTGATGAAGGCATTATAGAGTATTATCAATCATAATGGTATTTAAATAAATTCAAGTTTGGATACTGATGCAAATTGGCAAGTAACGAAAAACTAGAGTCAAATTAACTTTCTATGGTAGAGATATTATCTATGCAGATTGATGAATTATTTTAAAAGAAAAACAAGAATAGAGAACTTAAAATTAGCAAAGGGTCTGAAAGACAGAGATTAGTGTAGGAAATAAGGCTTGCTTTTATTATCAAGAAATATGCTTTCTGAATGTTGACTATTCTGGGCTATGTAGCTAAGAAGAGAAGCACATGAGCCTAGTGAATTAAATTGGATACATAGGGAAGATAAATAAAAAAACAAACATCCATAATTGTTTAAAATTTAAAACAAGGAAACAAAAAAATGTGGTTTTTCCCCACATCTAATTTGTTACTAGGGGCTATGTGGTAACTTATCACCATTTTATCAGGAAATACTTTTTAAGCATATTACCTGGTTTGGTTTTACTGTTTTTCCAGAAAATACAGTCATTATTTTTATTAGTTCTTGTTTATCACTATTGCATACTCTTTTTTTTTTTTTAATGTTTATTATTTCTAGGAGACAGAGAGAGAGACAGCGTGAGCAGGGGAGGGTCAGAGAGAGAGGGAGTCACAGACTGAAAGAGGCTCCAGGCTCTGAGCTGGCAGTCAGCACAGAGCCCGACGCGGGGCTCGAACCCACGAACCGTGAGATCATGACCTAAGCGAAAGTCTGACGCTTAACCAACTAAGCCACCCAGGCACCCCACTATTGCATACTCTTGATTTGAATTGAAATTTTCATTAGATAAGCCCTGCATGATTCTAGATGTATTTTTATACTTAAAAATATTTAAATATACACCAAATATCATATATTAGTTGTACTGAATCAAAGCTTCTGAAATGATAAAACTTCATGGTGAAAATACAGACATATTTTAATAATCTACTGCTAATATGATGAATAAACATATTTGAAATTTATAATTGTATGTTTACATTTCAATAATTGTTTCTTGTATATAGTCATGTAATGAATACTGAATCAGGAAGTTTGGCTTACCAAACTATTTTATTTTTGATAAAGTATTAAGAATATAATGTTTTAGATTTAAGCTTTATCTATTGATATGTATGATCTAATTTTTAATAAATGTTTTGGTTCTCTGGTCATTAAATCTCCCTGGTGGGGTTCAAAATATATTATGGCTCATTCTATTATGAAATAGATTAATATATCAGGTATCCAAAGTTTACATTTTCCATAATGCATTATGTATTGACCTCTAAAATTTTAACATATAGCATTGCATTATAAGTAGCATATTTGAAAAGTATATTTTGTTATTGTATAAGAAATTACAATTTAAAATATTTTAGACTTTTTCCCTTAATTATTATGTTTTTATGTTTTTAAATTCTATTGAGTTAATATACAGTGTGATGTTAGTTTCAGGTGCACAATATAGTGATTCAACACTTCCATACAATACCTAGTGCTCACCACAACTGACAAAAATCATATAAATATTATCAATTTATGTCACTCAGAATATATCAGAACTGCCCTATACATAACCATATATAACCATTATTCTAGGTTACCTAGACCTAAAAGTTTTGCTAACCACTCTCTGAGGCATAGCATCTTGCCCCTTCCTTATTTTGTAGTGAACATAGAAATTGAAAAGTCATTCCCAGCATCCCCGAATACCTAAGAGCTTGAAGTCAGAAATATGGTAATAGTGATTTATTTCAAGGTAATTTGAGAATTACACAAATTTAAAAACATAATTTTTAGAGTGACAAAATCTGAATAAAGAAGAAAAGAGAAAAATGATGGTAATGTTGGTAAAATCAGGAGTTGCAAATAGGTGGCCCACAGCCCCAATATTTAGCTTGCTTTGCTGCCATTGGTGTTAGAAAAGTGAATTCTACATTAATATCTACAGAGATATTCCAGTTTACAAGGGCCCCACTACTGCCTGTTTTTTATTTTTTAAATTTTTTTGAGAGATAGAGACAGCATGAGCAGGGGAGGGTCAGAGAGAGAGGGAAACACAGAATCCAAAGCAGGCTCCAGGCTCCGAGCTGTCAGCACAGAGCCCGATGCGGGGCTGGAACCCACGAACTGTGAGATCATGATCCGAGCTGAAGTTGGACACTCAACCGACTGAGCCACCCAGAAGCCCCACTGCCTGTTTTTTAAACTGGGGCTGCCTCACTTCATTTGAAAAACATCATTTATGCTCCTTATTGTCAGACATTTGCAAAGCTTTGGTTTAAAGAAAATTAATTCATAATTCAGTTAAATTATACCATTTCAAAATAAAATGACTTTCTAGCAAAATGTGTTTTTTCACTGATTACATTATCCATTTACTGAGGGATTGTGTAAAAATATATTTTAAAGGAAGTAAAATAAAACAAAATAAAATGGACAGCTTTTTGTCAACATCCTTCCAGCTCACTCTTTCTTTTCTCTTCATGTCCCTTAGCCATATGCATTTTACAGAGCTATTTTGTGCCAATTTTCCTGTGTCTCAACAAAAATTATCATCTTAGGCATATTCTTCCATGGCTAAATCCATGTTCTAAAAATTTTTTAAGTTTATTTATTTTAGAGAGAGAAGGAGGGGGAGGAGCAGAAAGAGGCCCAAAGCCCCGATTCAGGGCTCGAACTCACAAACCTGATCATGACCTGAGGTGAAATCAACAGTTAGCTTGTTAACTGACTGAGCCACCCCAGGTGCCCCAAAATCCATCTTTTAATACTCAATTTTTTTTATTTCTCCCTTTCATTCCTCCAATTTTTCCTTTTCTTGATATCATCTTTTCCTCTGTAAATTGAAAGGAATACATATTTTGGTGGGAGGAAGTGTGTGTGTGTGTGTGACTGATGGGATAAAATAATGATTTATTTTGAATCACTGTAAATAGTGACTTCCCTTGCCTACAAATGAATACCCTTAAGATCTACCATTAGAAATAAATTAAAAAGGGGTGCCGGGTGGCTCAGTCAGTTAAGCTTCCGACTACAGCTCAGGTCATGATCTCACGGGTCTGTGAGTTCAAGATCCACGTTGGGCTCTCTAGTGATAGCTGAGAACCTGGAGACTACTTCAGATTCTGTGTCTCCCTCTCTCTCTCTGCCTGTCCCCTGCTCGCAGTCTTTCTCTCAAAGATGAATGTTAAAAAAATTAAAAATAAAAAAAAATGGCTAATTATACCATTAAAATATAGAAGCCACATCTCATTAAATTTTCTCATTTGCTAACACTGTGACTCACCAAAACATAAATGGGTTCGTCAGAGGTTGGAGTGGTTTGTGAAAATAAAAGTGTTGTCTTTGGTATTCAGGGCAGGATAAAGTCAGTAAATAATCAAGGTTGCATACTGAGCTATTTCATTACTATGTCAGAATCTAAGTTGGACTACTCTACATGAATTGCTGTGGCTGAGTGAACTCACTGTCATAGCAATATCCATGCAGGCAACGGCTGGAACTGCACTCATTGACATTGATCTCACAGTGTGGACCTGCAAAGCCTTTCCCACGTGGACACTCGTACCCAAGAGGAGACGTTTCCAGATCCATTTTCTCTCCACAAACAGCTCCATTCTCACAAGGATTACTAGCCTCACATGGCTCCAAATCACAAGATGAACCTGGAAGGAAAGAATCAGAGTGTCAGTGCGCACTTAATGAACAAATCCCCAGACTGCTGTCACTTGCCTGGCATTTGTCTGCATAAATGCATTCCACTTAGTCTCTAGGCAAAGACTCATAATTCTCTTCCATATTATCATTGTGATTCCCTCTCTCTTTCTCTCTCTCTCTACATTACAATTTAAGAAAGAAATGTTATTTATGATTTCTATGCTTCATCTAACAAAGCACCAGTAGGCAGCAATGTTATATGACAGCATTCTTAAAAATCCCATTTTGTTTCTTCATACTTTATACCTCTTCTCCAACAATGTTCTCTAAAGACATTGCAATTAAAAAAGTACATTATCGATGATTTGATGCTTCCTGTGTTTTGTTTTGTTTTTTTCTTTTTTGGTACCCCAAAGGTTGCTATCACTATAAGCTTTGCCTGATAGATTTGTTGCTATACTCAAAACAAGTAAACAATGAAAAAGAACATTTTGATAAAGCTTTAATCTTATCTAAAAGTGCCTTGCTGAATATCTGAGAGAGAAAAATATCCAGTAGCCATTAAGTCCTTTAATTGCCCAGATTTTCTTAGTAACTTTGCCACTATAGGGATGAAGGGATGATAAAATGAACTGGGATAAGAGATAAAGCTTTCAAAGTTTTAAAAGTACAGTGGTAGTTGGAGAAATTCTAAAATAATACAGTTAGTGCCCATAAAATAAGAGCAAAAGAAACTGTACTAAGTTGAACACTCAGTGCTTCAACTTCAAAGTACAGTTAAAGAAGTAAAAATAAAAACTACTTCCAAAGAGCATAAAAATAAATAGTTCCTTCAATTAAAACATCTATTAAGTGCCTCTTTTTTTTTTTTTTTTAAGAGCTATGGTATATAGTGTGGAGAATTCATAGAAATAAGACCTGTTCCTTCTCCTTAAAACATCATGAAATTGAAGTATGTTGCAAATGGTGCATTTCTAGATACTACTTTATCATAATGGAAGTATTTTCTTTGCAAAATAAGATAAATGGCATTGAAAAACATTCACCAGAAACACATAAAACAGAAAAACATAAAAAACACAGAATTATCCTTAACAAAAAGTTCTCATGCATACCCTTCTTTCTAATTACCTATTTCTAAATATTTAATTGTGAGAATAGGTGTTTTGCTTTGCTTGTGAGAAGTTAATTTAGCTTGTCTCTTTCATAAATAGTTGCATGCATATAATCCATTAGATTGCTGTACAGTAATTCATTCTCATATTTGAGAAATCACTCATGATATTCTATTTTACAGAATACACAGGAGTTTACTGTACCTTGAATACCATGTTGATTTATATATTATTAATTCACTATATAAATACTCACTGAACACTTACTATGTGGTATACAATGATGTAGAGGAACCTGGGGTTATAAACAATGAAAGGCTCGTACAAGCAAGTAAATCAATGCAGTATAATGAGGGGTAAATGTGATCCATCTCTCATGCTAAGGAATCACTATAGCAGGAAGAATACTAATATGGCCTCCATGATCCCCACCCCCAGGGTACATGATCTATAGAATCCTCTTCCTTTGAGTAAGGGTGAGATTTGAGAATGTGATAATATATCACTTCCATGATTATATTACATTATACTGCAGAAAGGATTTGTGGAAATAATTAAAGTCACCTGATCAGATGACTTTGAGTCAATGAAAAGAGAGATTATCTTGGAAAGTTCTGACCAAATAAGGCATGACTTTAAAAGAAGTGAAAGTCATTCTGATTGCCTGGAAAGGAGAGGAAATTAAGAAACAATCCCATTTACAATGTCAGCAGGAATTATAAAACACCTATGAATAAACTTAACCAAGGAAAGAGATGTATTCCAAAAACTATAAAACAGTGATGAAAGAAACTGAAGATGACACACACAAAAAGGAAAGATATCACATGCTCATGGGCTGGAAGAACAAATATTGTTAAAATGTCTGTAGTACCCAAAGCAATCTACACATTTAATGTGATCCCTGTCCAAAAACCAACAGCATTTTTCAAAGAACTAGAGCAAATAATACAAACATTTGTATGGAACCAGAAAAGACATCAAATAGCCCAAGCAATCTTGAAAAAGAACAAAACTGTAGGTATCACAATTCCAGATTTCAAGATTTACTGGAAAACTAAAGTAATCAAAACAGCATGGTTCTGGCACAAAAATAAACAAATGGATCAATGGAACAGAATAGAAAACCCAGAAATAAACCCAAAATTATATGATCAATTGATCTTTGACAAAGCAAGAAAGAATATCCAATTTTTAACAGTCTTTTCAACAATGGCACTGGGAAAACTGGACAGCTACATGCAAAAGAATAGGGCTGGACCACTTTGTTACACCATATGAAAAAATAAACACAAAATGTATTGAAGACTTGAAACCATACGTGATACTTGAAACCATAAAAATCCTAGGAGAAAATTCAGGAAGTAATTTCTCTGAAATCAGCTATAGCAACACTTTTCTTTTTTTTTTCCTTAAATAGTTTATTGTCAAGTCGTTTTCCATATAACACCCAGTGTTCATCCCAACAAGTGCCCTCCCCCATGCCCATCACCCCCCTTCCCCCCTCCCCCACCCCCATCAGTCCTCAGTTTGTTCTCAGCATTCAAGAGTCTCTCATGGTTTGCCTCCCTCCCTCTCTCCAACAATTTTTCCCCTTTCTTCTCCCCCATGGTCCTCTATTAAGTTCCTCCTAATCCACCTACACTTGTAAACATATGGTATCTGTCCTTCTCTGCCTGACGTATTTTGCTCAGCATAACACCCTCAAGTTCCATCCACGTTGTTACAAATAGACAGATTTCATTTTTTCTCATTGCCATGTAGTATTCCATTGTATAGATGAGCCACATCTTCTTGATCCATTCGTCAGTTGATGGACATTTAGGCTCTTTCCATGTTTTTGTTATTGTTGAGAGTGCTGCTATGAACATTGGGGTACATGTGCCCCTATGCATCAGCACTCCTGTATCCCTTGGGTAAATTCCTAGCAGTGCTATTGCTGTGTCATAGGGGAGTTCTATTGTTAATTTCCTGAGGAACCTCCACACTATTTCCCAGAGGGGCTGCACCCGTTTACATTCCCACCAGCAGTGTAGGAGGGTTCCTGTTTCTCCACATCCTTGCCAGCATCTATAGTCTCCTGACCTGTTCATTTTAGCCACTCTGACTGGTGTGAAGTGGTATCTCAGTGTGGTTTTGATTTGTATTTCCCTGATGAGGAGGGACGCTGAGTATCGTTTCATGTGTCTGTTGGCCATCTGGATGTCCTCTTTGGAGAAGTGTCTGTTCATATCTTCTGCTTATTTCTTCACTGGATTATTTGTTTTTCAGGTGTGGAGTTTGGTGAGTTCCTTATAGATTTTGGGTACTAGCCCTTTATCTGATATGTCATTTGCAACTATCTTTTCCCATTCCATAAGCTCCCTAATAGTCTTGTTTCCTTTGCTGTGCAGAAGCTTTTTATATTGATGAGGTCCCAATAGTTCATTTTTGCTCCTGATTCCCTTGCCTTTGGTGATGTGTCGAGTAAGAAATTGCTGTGGTTGAGGTCAAGGAGGTTGTTTCCTGCTTTCTTCTCTAGGGTTTTGATGGTTTCCTCTCTCACACTCAGGTCCTTTATCCATTTCGAGTTTATTTTTGTGTATGGTGTGAGAAAATGGTATAGTTTCATTCTTCTGCATTCTTCTGCATGTTGCTGTCCAGTTTTCCCAGCACCATCTGTTAAAGAGGCTCTTTTTTCCATTGGATACTCTTTCCCGCTTTGTGAAAGATTAGTTGGCAAATTTAGTTGTCAAAGATTAGTTGGCCCAAAGATTTGCGGGTCCAATTCTGAGTTCTCTATTTTTTCCATTGGTCTGTGTGTCTGTTTATGTGCCAATACCATACTGTCTTGATGATAACAGCTTTGTAATAGAGGCTAAAGTCTGGAATGGTGATGCCTCCTGTTTTGGTTTTCTTCTTCAATATTTCTTTGGCTATTCAGGGTCTTTTGTGGTTCCATACAAATTTTAGGATGGTTTGTTCTAGTTTTGAGAAGAATGCTGGTGCACTGTTGATTGGGATTTCATTGAATGTGTAGATTGCTTTGGGTAGTAATGACATTTTAACAATATTTATTTTTCTGATCCATGAGTATGAAATGTTTTTCCATTTCTTTGTGTCTTCTTCAATTTCCTTCATAAGTTTTCTACAGCTTTCCATCATACAGATTTCCTATATCTTTGGTTAGGTTTATTCCTAGGTATTTTATGGTTTTTTGTGCAATTGTGAATGATATCAGTTTGATTTCTCTTTCTGTTGCTTCATTCTTAGTGTATAGAAATGCAACCGATTTCTGTCCATTGATTTTGTACCCTGCAATTTTGCTTAATTAATGGATCAGTTCTAGTAGGCTTCTGGTGGAGTCTGTCAGGTTTCCTATGTAGAGTATCATGTTGTCTGCAAAAAGTGAAAGTTTGACTTCTTTACCAGTTCTGACGCCTTTTATTGTCTGATAGCTGATTCTAGGACTTCCAGCACTATGTTAAACAACCGTGGTGAGAGTGGACATCCCTGTCGTGTTCCTGATCTCAAGGGGAAAGCTCTCAGTTTTTCCCCATTGAGGATGATGTTAGCTGAGGACTTCTCATAGATGGCTTTTTTGATGTTTAAGTAAGTTCCTTCTATCACAACTTTCTCGAGGGTCTTTATTAAGAACGGATGCTGTAATTTTTTAAAGACAACCTACAGAATAGGGGGAGATATTTGCAAATGACATATCTGATAAAAGGTTAATATACAATATATAAAGAACTTATACAACTCAACAACCAAAACAAATAATCCAATTAAAAAATGGACCAAAGACAAAAACAGACATTTCTCCAAAGAAGATATACAGATGGCCAACATACACATGAAAAGATGTTCAATATCACCAATCATAAGGGAAATGGAAATCAAAACCATAATGAGATAACTTTCCACACCTGTCAGAATGGCTAAAATAAAAAACGCAAGAAACAAGTGTTGGCAAGTACCTGGAGAAAAAGGAATCCTTATACACTCTTGGTGAAAATACAAACTGGTGCAGCCACTGTAGAAAACAATATGGATGTTCCTCTAAATTAAAAACAGAATTACCATATGGTATAGTAATTTCACTAACAGTAGGTACCCAAAGAATACAAAAACACTAATGGAATCACTACTATCTATTGTCCCACTTGAATCTTTTTCTATTCATGCCACTTTAACAAAGAACCTATCCAATGACACTTGCTTTTGCCTCCTTTTGAGGGTTTTGTGGATATGGGACTTTGCGTTGTTGTTAAATAGATGAATTGCTTGCACTGCTACAGCCTTATTCAGGTAGTGCTTTTCTATAAAAGTCTGCACTGTTTCCCACATTTTACACATCTCACTAACTTCATTTGAAGTGAGTTATTCCTCCGTCTTTTTTTCCTTCTCCTCTGCAGATGAGGTGCAGATGTAGACTTCTTATAATCTTGCAATTTCAGCCACTCGTGTGCCTTCTTCCTACTTCTTGATGATTTCCTTTTTCACTTTCACTGTAATCATCTCCTTTTTATCGCCTTTCTTTCAACCTTTTTCTGCATGGGGACTATCATATAGGCTCACACAGATGTTGACTATAGTACAGTGTTAACAAACTCTTGTCATACACTGTATTTAGTGTAACTGGCAATAAAGCAGCAGAGGAAAGGGTTTATATCTGCAGGCAGTCTGACCCAGAATGAAGCAAAGCATTCCTAAGCTTACTCTTGTATGGAAAAGCAAAGAACTGTCCAGACGTGCTTTGAAGCAACAAAAAATACGCTAGTGCCAGTTCTTGACACCTTCAGTGTTTTATTTCTGCCAGACACCACAGCTTGAGATTGAGTATCTGAGCATGGGAAACAATCACCCACAATCCCTCAGTGAGAGAGGGAAGAGCCACTGGCTCAGTTGTGATCATGTGACATGGCACACAGTAGTAGTGGCATCACATACTCTCACATTGCAAGACATCACTCATTTACCAAGTTAAAATTTATTAGAAATGTTCGTCTTGTGGAACACTCAGAAAACAAGTTACTCACAATCCCAGAATCCCAGGTTTATATATATATATATTTATATATATATTATATATATATGTATATTTATATATATATTATATATAAATATATACGTATATATTTGTATATACTGTATATACAGTATATATATGTATATTATATATATGTATATACTGATATTACTCAGCCATAAAACACACACAAAAAAAGAAATCCTGCCATTTGCAACAACATGAATGGATCTAGAAAGTATTATGCTAAGTGAAACAGGTCTCTCAGAGAAAGACAAATACCATATTATTTCACTCCTATGTGGAATTTAAGAAACAAAAGAAATGAACAAAGACAAAAAGACATAAGCCAAAAAAGAGACACTTAACTAGAGAGAAGAACCTGATGGTTTCCAAAAAGTTAGTGGGTGCGGAGGATGGGTGAAATAGGTGATGGGGATTAAAAGTACACTTATCATGACGAACACTGAATAATGTACAGAATTGTTGAATCACTATACTGCACATTTGAAATTAATATAACACTGTGTTAACTACACTGGTATTTTTAAAAAGTGATGCCAATGTTAATGTGTTATAAAAGTAAGGATGAGCTAAATGAAATTCATAAATTTTAAATAATATCTCTGGTTGGGACAAGATCATAAAATGCTTTGTGGTCTATATGATTTGGACCTATGTGCATCGAGAAGTCATTAAAATCTTTTCTTAAAAAGTGGTAATGAAGTATACCAAACCTGTTCACACTAAGAATTACATTGTATTTCCAAGTTGTATTTAAAAATATATGCATAATGTTTATCTTTTTCCCTGAGGTTTTATTTTACTGAAAACTGCATCTTATTGACACAATTTAAAATCGAGAAGCCATGGTAATATACATTTTATTTGCATACATAGTTGGTAGGAAAAATTAAAAACCTATTTTCATTAGTTTTGTTTTACAACTGTGTCATCAATTTACAAAATCCCAAATGCTTAAATTCCAACTAAAGTTGTACTGGTAGTAGAAATGTGCATTTAACTGAACTATTTTTCCTCTAATTGAAATTTGCATCAATCAAATTAGTATGCTACTTTCAAGTGTATGAATCACTTTTATTATCAAGTTCTTTATGATATTGTTAAACTTCTTAAAGAAAAATACTGTTTTTGAAGGTTTTGAGTGGATGTAGATGTTTATAAAAATGTGAATATGCTAAACATGCTCATAATATGAGTTGTATTAGTCTAGTGGTTTGATTTTTTTAATGATGATTTAGATAAACTTAAAGATAAATACAGAATTCAGGTATTTATTTCAAAAAACATAGCAGTGTTATCAATTAGTAAATAACAGGTTAGGTTAGGTTACATTTCCGATAAGAGGTGTCATATAGGAAGCGTAAATGATAGTAATAAAGACACAGTGGCATCTACTACAAAGATACAGGAATTGGAAATCAAATCCTCCAACTTTTACAGTCTGCAACAAAGGCTTGAAATGATCAGCCTAGACAGTATAAATTCTGTAGATGTTTATAAAAATGTGAAAATCTTAAACATGCTCATGAGTCTGTATTAATCTAGTGGCTTGATTTTTTTATGATGATTTAGATAAGCTTAAAGATAAATGCAGAATTTATTTATTTATTTATTATTTATTTATTTATTTAAACCACACTGCTCTTTTATTCAATGAAACAACCCCTTTAACACAGTGTTGAATCATACACTGAAAAAAAGGCCCAGAGAAATTTCTGTAGATAAACCAGTGAAGAGAACGCGCATTACACATTTTAGTCAACATAATCACTCCGTCAAGAGGGAAGGGAGAAAAAGGGAAGTAGAATGATAAACAAGGGGCTCAAACCCTCAGACACCGCAAAACATTCAAATGTTTGGGATTAAAATAAAATTTAAAAGAAAACCTTCCAGGAAGGAGAGGAACAAATGGCATCTGGGGCCGCTTAAATGCCCAGGGACCATGAAGAGTTAAAAAGTAACTAACTCATGGGTAAACTCATGGGTAAACAGAGTAGTTCTTCATGAAGCATACATTGAAAACGTTAAAGATGTACTACTTATATTCTTTTAAAATCTATTATGAATATATTATCCAAATTGTGCAAGTGAAACAATGCTTGCTAAACAGAAGAATTAGATGACACTGTCTGTCTTTAATCAATATTAAGGTGGTAATATTTTTCTGCAGTGTGAATGACCAGGGAGGTCGATAATTATCTATCATCAGAAATTTCATGTAGACTAATGAAAACTTAGTAGTAATTTTTATGGGGAGATATTCTCTCTCTTTCTCCCTCTCCTTCATCTCCATCTCTATATCTATCTCTATCATCTCTCTGCCTCCCAAATGCCCAGACCCACAGCTCCCAATTATACTATGAAGATTTGATTTATTCTCAAAGTTAGTGATCAGCAAGACAGAGAACAATGGAAACAATCACATTTTTTCATCATAATCCCTAGAAATTTCCTCATTTATTTTCCAGTAATCTTCATTTATTAGTGGAAAATGGTATAGATGTATTTTATAAGCAATGGTTATATGTCAGAATTTATAATTTAAGAAAAATAAAAATTGTATGCAAATGGCCCCTGACTTACAATGGTTTAATTTATAATTTTCCAACTTTACAATGGCACAAAAGTCATATACATTTAGCAGAACTGGACATCAAATTTTGAATTTTTATCTTTTCTTGGAGTAGCAATATGTAGTATGATACACTTTGTCAAGGTGAGCAAAGGCAATGAGCCTCAGCTCCCGGTCAGCCAATGATGGAGAGGATAAACTTACCACCATTTTCTACCCATACAACACTGTTTTTTACTTTCAGTATTTAGTAAATTTCATGAGATATTTAATACTTTATTATAAAACAATCTTTCAGTAGATGATTTTGCCCAACTATAGGTTAATAAGTATTTTGAGCACATTGGCAGCAGCTTTGGCTGAGCTATGATGTTTAGTAACTTAGGTGTATTATATGCATTTTCTACCTATGATATTTTCAACTTATGGTGTGTTTATCAGAACATAAGCCCATTGTAAGTTGAGGAAGATCTGTATATTTAAGGTGTACAACACGATGACGTCATATACGTAGTGAAATGATTACTGTGGTTAAGCTTACTAACAAATCTCCTCACAGTTACAATTTTTTGTGATTGACACCAGGAAAAAACTGTATATATTATAATTTTAATGTATTTTAATGTATTAATGTATTTAAGGTTTTTAATGTGTTACTATTTTGTTTTTTACTTTTTTGCAATCTTAGCTTAAGTTTTATTTTTAAAAATATCGGTACAAAAAAGAAAATATATCTTTCTGTATGATATCATTTTGAATTTTGGAAATAAAAAAGAAATTGTGTCAGATTCTCTCAATGCATACAAACTGAAAAAATGGCAAAGATGTAAGATAATGTGAGACCAAAGTGAGAAAGAGGTGGCATAATTCTCTCATAATTTAACCCAATAATTTCTGCATTAAGATTTATTTTAAAACACTGAAAATTTTAGATTAAGATAAATCCATTGATAATAATGTCTGTCTAATAGGTATGTTTTGCTCCTTTATGATAAAATTTTTTTATGGAGCTACAGATCCCCATAGAAACATGAACTAATTATTCTTAATCCCCCCCTTTCCTTTCTTCTTCACCTGTGTTTCTAAAGAAATAGAAACAAACATCAGGTCTTAATCCAATCTCATCACACTTTTAGTACCTTGTCGTGTTCCTTTTTGTCCCACTCACTTTACAAAAAAAATTTAGTCATCCACATAATAAAATGTGTGGTTAAGACTATAAAGACATGCCAGCTCAGAGCCTGGAGCCTGTTTCAGAGTCTGTGACTCCCTCTCTCTCTGACCCTCCCCTGCTCACGCTGTCTCTCTCTCTCTCTCCTAGAAATAAATAAAATATTTAAAAAAAAAAAAAAAGACTATAAAGACAGGGGGCGCCTGGGTGGCTTAGTCGGTTAAGCGTCCGACTTTCACTCAGGTCATGATCTCGCGGTTCGTGGGTTCGAGCCCCGCGTCGGGCTCTGTGCTGACTGCCAGCTCAGAGCCTGGAGCCTGTTTCAGAGTCTGTGACTCCCTCTCTCTCTGACCCTTCCCTGCTCACGCTGTCTCTCTCTCTCTCCTAGAAATAAATAAAACATTAAAAAAAAAAGACTATAAAGACAGGAATCAAAATCATACATGATAAAATATTTATTTTATACAAAAAGAGAATAATTGAGGATAAAGGCACAAAAAGAACACATTAAAAATGGCAAAACTACTGTCATAAATCCTACATTATCAGTAATTATGACAAGTGAAAGAAGCCAGTTATGAAAGATCACATCACATTCCATTTATATTAAATGTCCAGAATAGGCAAATCTGTAGAGGAAGAAAAATAGACTGGTGGTTGCCTACAGATGGTGAGGAAGATGAAGAGTTACTGCTAATGGGTACAGAGTTTCTTTTAGGGGCAATGAAATGTTCTTAAGTTAGGTTTCAATGATGGTTGCTCAAATCTGTGAATATGCTAAAATCCACTGAATTGTATAAACCTGTGAATTATACATATATGAATTATATATCAGTAAAGCTACTGAAACATAACAGGGTAATATTATCTTTTTAATAATATTAACTGATATCTCTGTTAAACCTTGGTGGGTCACCATTAGGTCAATCCATTTATTGATTAAGGGAAGAACAGATACCATATACAATTAAGAATTCAGTTGATCAGGGATACTGACTTATAATTTAATTTTCTCATAGTGACCTTATCTGACCTTTAGATCAGGGTAATGCTTGCCTTTTAAAATGGGTTTGGAAATGTTCCCTCCTTTGTTTTTTTTGGAAGAGTTTGAGAATGATTCTACTTTAAATCCTCAGTAGAAATCACCATGAAAGCATGTAGTCCTGGATTTTCCTTTGGTGAGAGGTTTCTGATTACTAGTTCACTCTCTTTACTCATTGGTTTATTCAATGTTTTATTTTTTTTATGATTTAGTCTTGGTAGGTTGTGTGTTTCTAGAAATTTATCCATTTATTCTAAGCTATCCAATCTGTTGACATGTAATTGTTCATTGTAGTCAGTTATGACCCTGGTATGTGGCTTTCTGCAGGCATGGGTGAAATGATATTTTAGCAAAGGTCTGAAGGGCTGAACCCCTGATCTTGATAGCCATGGTAAATTTAGCAGCAGTGAAAGCTGAAGGGAATCCCTGAAGTGCAGGGTGGTGAGGTTGAGCTTGAGAGAATGTGAGAATGATCTTACAGTGAACAAGAAGAGAAAATGGACCACAATTTACATCAATCTTGGTCTCTCAGCAGAGGGTGGTACAATGGGAGAAAAGGGCAAACAGATAAAATACTATGAGAAACTTCAATAGAAGCCAGAGAAAACTCAGGTAGAGCATACACATGAAACAATTTCCTCTAAGCCATCATACTACATAAACCACCTATAAACCAGATGTCACACTGAAATGGAAAAAAAAAAAGCTCAAAAGGAGAAATCCCCCGAAAACACAGATTATTGAACACAAAAGAAGTTGACATTTAACCTGGGATAACCAACCATCTTATATCAACAATGACAGTACCTTTAATAGTCAAGCTTATTCTATGTCTTCAGCAGCAATAGTACCTTCAATGGTATGTTAAGATAAAATATAAAAGGACATTGCTTGTTTGCAAAATTACATTTTTAGTACTGTTTATTTTCATCTCATGTACAAACTTCAAGATGCTGAATCTCAGTTTAATGAGGAGCCAGCAAGCTTGGGACACAACATTGCATAATATTGGGGAAGTCACATAAAAATAATACATAATCTTTCGCTTTTAAGTAGAACAGCAAATATTTATCAAGGAACACATTCTAAAAATTCATTCCGGACCCTTGCCTAGTCATTTTCCCAATCCTATATCTTACTGCCCCTGACAGGATAAAAATTTTCAAGGACTTTTCTCCTGTGACAAGACATTTAAATTCAGATTTTAGATCGAACTATGGTACATAGTTGCCCGTGAAATGAAACTACCTCAAGTACAAAATAGTTGGTGAGGTTAAAAGTTTGAAGAACAGCCCAATACTAGTTAAGACTCAGAGTCTACTAGGTCACATGACTATAGCCTTCTTCTTTATTATTTTTTTTAAATGTTTTATTTATTTTTAGGAGAGAGAGAGAGAGACAGCGTGAGCAGGGGAGGGTCAGAGAGAGAGGGAGTCACAGACTCTGAAACAGGCTCCAGGCTCTGAGCTGGCAGTCAGCACAGAGCCCAACGCGGGGCTCGAACCCACGATCCGTGAGATCATGACCCAAGCGAAAGTCGGACGCTTAACCGACTAAGCCACCCAGGCGCCCCTATAGCCTTCTTCTTTAATGTAAACAACTTTAGCTTCTCAGGTGATCTTATTTTTTCACCATATTTTACAAAACTAAGTTTATTTTGGAAAAATAAACAAAATGGAAATCTGTAGCTTCTGTAAGCATCTACTCAGAGTAGACAAATAACGGATAAAAATAACAGTGCAAAGAAAATATTTCTATCTTTATATATTTAGGGAATTCTGATTCACAAAAGAGGTACATAAAATCAATGTAAGGTAACTCCTGAGACATGACTTAGGTAATATTTATCATAATAACAATCACTTAGAACTTAGAACACACCAGGTACTATTTTTTTAAAATATTTTTATTTATTTCTAGGAGAGAGAGAGAGAGAGAGAGACAGCGTGAGCAGGGGAGGGTCAGAGAGGGAGACACAGACTCCGAAACAAGCTCCAGGCTCTGAGCTGGCTGTCAGCACAGAGCCTGACGCGGGGCTCGAACCCACGAACCGTGAGATCATGACCTAAGTGAAAATCGGACGCTTAACCGACTAAGCCACCCAGGTGCCCCTACTATTTTAAGTGATTTATATATGTCACCTCATTCTATCCTCACAAAAAGTCTATGAGTAGGTATTGCGTTTATCCCCATTTTTTAAGCTGAGGAAATTGTGGCACAGGTTGATTACATCAGTAGGAGAGCAATGCTCAGTCCCAGGCATCTGGGCCCAGATGCTATGAACTCAGTCAGAGTGCACGGTTAGTCCCCGTGATCCTCAGTTTTTCAAAACTGTTAGTTTGTTGATTTGTTCTTTAATGTAAGAAATTCCAGGTAATTTCATGTAAATAATTTTAAATAAAAATCCATTTTGCTTTATTTAATCTAAGTTGCCTACCAGTTGAAAATCATAGGCTTTGATGACCATTATTACTTTAATTCTGGTGATTCTATGTAAGCAGCATACATTCATAGCTTTTAAAAAATGCCCTCAATATTACGTTCTAGGAACTAACATTCACTCTTGTTTTAAACTGCCCCAAAATGACTTCTTAAATAACCTTGAAAAAAGCTGTACTCTAGTACATTGAGTATTATCAGTCACATGATTGGTTTCAGCAATTTCATGGCAAATTCCTTGACTAGAGTGATTAAAGGTAATGAATTTAGGTTAAAGCCTAAAGTTGAATAAAATAGAATCAGATGAATTCCTATACCTTTTTCCTATATAATAAAATTCTTCTTGTATATGAAAAACATTATTATTTTCTGAGGAATATTAAATCACATTTAAATTCCCAAGAAAAAATGCTTTTCTGAATATCTTAGAGATTATTCAATACACTAGAGTATATTTGTGTCCGTTATAACATTGAAAATCAATGAGTTACTCACAAAATATACACTTGATAAAGCTTGATAAAGCATACTTAGCTATAACAAATGTTATAAGCTCTGCATTCCCTTAAATCCATTAAACATATAAACTATCAAATGTCAAAGATGAAGCAATTGCTTATCATCTATTTAAAACAATATAGGGGAGGGGTGCCTGGGTGGCCCAGTCGGTTAAGTGTCTGACTTCAGCCCAGGCCATGATCTCACGGTTCATGGGTTCAAGCCCGTGTCAGGCTCTGTGCTGACAGCTAGCTCAGAGCCTGGAGCCTGTTTCAGATTCTGTATGTGTCTCTCTCTCTGACCCTCCTCTGCCCATGCTGTCTCTCTCTCTCTCAGAAATAAATAAAACATTTAAAAAATTTTAAAGCAATATAGGGGAAAAGCATATGTCATCTTTAGTAATGTCTGCAATAAAGAAAATGCATACAAATTGATTTTAAACCAATGGGTTTCAGTGAATAAATTGCCAAAGTATTTTCCAAAGGGGCATTACCATTTTGCATTCCCACCATTCCTGCTAATGACAGTTTTGGTTGCTTTGTCTCCTCACAAACATTCAGCATTGTTGTTTAGTTCTTATTTGTTTATTTCATCCTATCCATACTAATAGGTATATGGTGGTCACCATAGAGTATTAATACAAATTTTTTTTTTAACTTTTTGTTTTTATATTATTTAAAGCTTACATGAAAATTTAAAAAATAATACAAAAACTCTGGTACTTTGTTCAGAGTCACAAAATGTTTGTATTTTGCTATATTTGTATTAATACTTCCTCTGATGTTTACATACATATGTGTATATATATATATATAACATACATTTCTATTACATATTATGTGTATCATATCATTTTGTGAACCATTTGAGAGAAAATTGGAAATACTATGACTATCTACCCTGAAGTATAGCAGTGTACAATTTTCTAATAACAATGTTATTCCTTATATTGTCACAGTACGATTATCAAAATCAATGCTATTGTTTACCTCACAGTACCCATTTTGAATTTTGTCAATAAGTCCAATAAAATCTTTCACATATAGTTGTTTTGTTTGTTCGTCTGCATCAAATCCAAGCTCACATTCAGAAGTTAGTTGTGATTATTTTTAGTCTGGAACAATTATTTATCTTTTCTTGGTCTTTTTGGACCTTGACTTTTTTAAAATTACAGTCCAGTAATTTTATAAAAGGCCCATCAGTTTGGCTTATTTGGTGTCATCTTATCATGTAAATTCAGGCTTTATGTACTTTTGGAAGAATAACAATAGAAGTGATATACTGTCCTCAATGCATCATTTCAGGGGACTATGTAAGTTTCTTTGTCCAAATATTAGTGATGTCATTTCCATTTCACCAATTATAACTTGTCGCTTTGGATTTAACAAATAAAGTTATGTACACATCCTGTCTCTTATGAATTCTTCACCAATTATTTCTAATAACTATTGATGATTTTCCATACCATTACTTTCATACTTGTTACCTGATATTCTACTATAATGAAGAGTTTTCCCTTTTAACTCTCCATTTGTCTATTTTCAATTGTATATTTATGTAAGAACTGAGGCATCAATTATTATGGTATTAAATTATTTTTAATCCATTAACTCTATTGTTTATTTTAATTCTCAAATTTTTCTTATATTTGGCCAAAGGAAGCCCTTTTAAGCTGGATGCTTTTGATAATTCTCATTTTTCTTTGAGTTCTACTTTTTTATTAATGCCAAAAGATATTTATGGTTATCTTGGAATGTATCTTTTCTCTAAAAAGCCACAGTTCCTTTAAATAGAGATTAATATTTAGAAATAAAAATCTGGTTTTATTTATATTATATAGGTACATAGATATATACACACATACATATATATAACATATATTTGTATACACACAAATATACGTGCATATATTTATGTATATATATATATTTATACACAGATATGCATTCACATATATATACAGAGACACACACATCAGGTTCAAGGTGATACATGCAGTTTCACTCAATCATCCAATACCACTGGACACATTCTAGATAGCATAACATAATAATGCATGCATATAAATACTTACATTTATGTTTCTATGTCTACTTATTAAGAACCATGAATTCTAATGCCACTAGAATGTCTTTTAGTTCTCCTTCTTTCCATATCTGTGAATTCCTTCACTTCCAGTGAGATATCTAAATCCTATTATCTTCAGTATATTCACGGATTTGCTCAAGACTATAATACACACACACACATACACACTCACACACACAAAGATTTAGAATCGTCAACCAAAAACAAAACCAAAATTACTAAGCAAAACTACTAATGAAAAATCTATTTGGTCTTGTTTTTTTGCTAAAATACAAGGGGTGTGTAGGTAGCTCTGCTCGACTTCGACTTGGGGTTTGAGCCCCACAGCAGGTTCTGCATAGACAGTGCAGAGACTGCTTGGGATTCTCTCTCTCTCTCTCTCTCTCTCTCTCTTTCTCTCATTCCCTCCCTCACTCCCTCCCTTTCTCCTTGCTCCTCTGCTGCTCACGTTCTCTGTCTCTCAAAATAATAGTAAAATAAAATAAAATAAAAAATAATCTAAAAATGTATATTAAGAATAAATCCTAATTGTGCAGATTTTTTAATAAATACATAATTTTTACTCCATACATACTCCTTTAAGATTTAGAACATTTTTATTACCTTAGAAAATGGTCCAGATTCCCCTTCCCAAACAATTCTGTGTCCGGACACCACTTCTACTATTTTTTTTTCTAATTGAGAAATAACATAAGTGGAATCTTAGAATAAATTCTCCTTTTTGTCCATCATCTTTGTTAAGCATACTGTGTGAAATGTTCTTGTTTATTAGCAGCTTGATCCTTCCTACTGCTGCATAATAGCCCATTGTATGTATCTATCACTAGTTGTTTTATATATTTTTATGTTGACAGACATTTGACATGATTCTAGGTTTGAATTACTATGCACAAGATGGTTACAAACATTCTTATAAATGTTTTTTATAGACAAATATTTTCATTTCACTTGCTTATATACCTAGGATTCAACTGCTTTTCCTACGTTAGATGTATGTTTAACTTTAAAAGTAACTTCTAAACTGTTTCCCCCAAATTTTTACATTTTATTTTATATCGATAATTTTAAATCTGTATCATCAATGTATAAGAGTTGTATTTATTCTACATTTTCCAAAAACAATTCTTTCTTATTTTAGGGACTTTAGAGGAGTATCCACTTCTAGTTTTATTTTGCATTTCCTTCATGATTAATGATGATAAGAATTTTTTTATTTGCCCATCTTTCTTTTTGAATGTTGGTTCCAGTCATTTGCAAATTATTTTCAATGCTTTGTTTTGTTTATATTATTGAATTATTGATGCTGTATGTATATTCTTCTTTTTAGTCCTTTGCCAGATAGTTATGTACATATATTTTCTCTCATGCTTATCTTGTTATTTTCTAATGGTACCTTTGCTGAGTAAAAATTTTATATATAATTAGACTTAATTATCTTTTGTTCCTCTTTTGAAAGTAAAAGCTTCCTCCTAGGTCAAAAAGAGCATCTCATGTTTTCTTCTTTTCTTCTTTCTAGAGATTTATAGTTTTAGCTTTTACGTGAAGATTAACGACTATCTAAAATCAATATTTTGTGTATGGTATGAGGCAGAAGTCAATGCCATTCTTTCCCACATAAATATCTATTTATTCCATTACCACATGTTAAAAAGACTTGCACTTTCCTATTGTATTGTTTGGCTTTTTTTGTTGAAAATAAATTGGATATGGGGACTCCAGGTGGCCTCAGTCGGTTAAGCGTCTGATTTCGGCTCAGGTTGTGATCTCGCGATTTGTGAGTTCCAGCCTCATGTTGGGCTCTGTGCTGACAGTTCTCCTGCTTCAGATTCTGTGTCTCCCTCTCTCTCTATCCCTTTCCACTCACTCTCTTTCTCTCAAAAAAATAAATGTTTTTTTTTTTTTAAAGAAGTTTACAGATTATGCGGAGGAAATAGAAAAATGGCTTTCTTAAAAAATTGTATAAATATGGTTCTATTTCTGTAATCTCATTTCATTTTCATTAATCAATTTTTCTTCCTTTTTCCCTTCCTTCCTCCCTCTCTCACCCCTCTTTTCCTTTTTATTTTATTTCCTCTCTTCTTTATCTCCTTCCTTTTCTCTATTCTAATAAGCCTAATATCTAATCTATCTATTCTAATATCATTGGATATTAAGTCATGAACTCAGATGTTATAACTTCTCCAGACTGGTTCTTTTACTCAGTAGATTGTTTTTGCCATTATAAGTACATATATTCTCATATTTTAAATCAAATTATCAATTAAAAACAACCCTTCTTACATTACAACAGGCATGACATTGGATTTATAGATAATTTTAATCATATTCATTCTTTTAATGTATGGTCAAGTTACATTGCTTCCATCTCTATAAAACTTCAATTTCTCTCAGCACTGTTTTACAGTTTTCTGGAGACGTTTTTAAATTTTAATTTAACCTTAAGTTTTCTGTGTTTTTGTAACTTTTCTAAAAAAATCCTTTTAAGAAAGCTTCATTTTCTAATCTCAACATAACCCTGATGCATATGCTTTTAGGGTCTTCTCTTAGAAGAGAGTGTGTATTTTGCTTGTAAATGAAATGCAGATAATTTGTGGTCACATGGCAGGTTAGAGCAGAGAAAAATAACTATGACCCCTCCTCTTCAATCTGGATCAGCTCTGTGAACATTTGCCTAGTGAAACCCTGCAGAAGTGTTACTTCCTCAATTTTTTTTTTTTGGTATAGATTTTAAAAATGACTGGCAGTTTCTAGTTCCTTCCTCTCGAAATGCTTACTCTACAAGAAATTTCTTAATAATATCAGCAGTAATGATATTTTCATCAAATATTTTTTTGTTGTGTAAGGCTATCTTGTTCATTTTAAGGTATTCTCACAGTATCCCTTGACTCTACCTGTATTAGTTTCCCAGGGATTCATTACAAACTGGGTAGCTTAAACAGTAGAAATTTATTCTGGAAGCAAGAAGTCCAAGATCAAGGTGTTGACAGGGTTGGTTCCTTCTAAGGATTTTAGAAGAGAATCTTTTTCATGTCTCTCTGATTGTTTCTGGCAGTTAGCTGGCAATCTGACATATCATGGTTTGTAGAAGAATCAATCAGATCTCTGCCTTCATCTTCACATGGTATCTCCTTCAATGTGTGTCTGTATCTCAATTTTTTCCCTTTTGATAAGGACACCAGTCATATTGGATTATAGGCTCATCCTACATCTATATGACTTCGTCTTAACTACTTATATCTGAAATGTCCCTACTGTCAAGTAAGATTGCATTCTAAGATACTGGAGATTGGGACTTTAACATATAAATTATGGAAGGGCACAATTTAACTGTAACATAACCACTGGATGCCTCTCCCACTCCCCCAAAATAGTTTTAGGCTTTGCCAAATGTCCCCTGGAGGGGCAAAATCATATCAATTTGAGAACTGCTCTAAAAATATGACTTACAAATCTGATAACGCTTGCATTTGCCATGTTATGAGGAAGACTAAGTATGCATAGAGAGAGACACATGGACAAGAGTAGTCAGTCGGCTCCAGTTGACCAAAATGAATACCCAGTGATCAGTTTCAGATATTATGTGACATAGTCCCACTGGTCACTGTAACTCACATTCTCTATATGAAAAATATATTATTTTCATTCATAAATGTCTTCTCCCATTGGAATTGGCTTAAAATCTAGGTTATCATTATTTAAATTAAGTTTAGATGTAGAAGAGGCTACTTTATTATAGCTCCTTTGTTTCAGCATTTGAGTATAGCTTTTCTTGATTCAGAGAGCTACAAATTAAAAAGTCAAATGCTTTGCTCGCCCATATTGTCAACATACAAAGCTGAGGCAGAGAGGAGAATACTGCAATGGGCATACATTCAAAAGGGGGAGGAAAGGGAGAAGAAACATAGTAAAGACTAGTTCATAGTACTTCTGTGATCGCTACGCTGTAAGCCATAATTAATGGCTCCTGTTTGCAGCTAAGTGACTTTCTCAGCTTGTTTTCTGCCACACCAAATATTTCTTTGAAGTATTTCCTCTGTACCTTGGGGTGAAAATTAGACTATGCCCTTAAGGCTTTTAGAAGTATTTTTGTCTAGCTATGGGGGTTTCCATGCCTTTGCCTTAACTTATACTATTGTCTTAACACAGGTTTTTTTTGTTTTTTTTTTTTAATATTTTTATTTATTTCTAGGAGAGAGAGAGAGACAGCGTGAGCAGGGGAGGGTCAGAGAGAGAGGGAGATACAGACTCTGAAACAGGCTCCAGGCTCTGAGCTGGCAGTCAGCACAGAGCCCAACGCGGGGCTCGAACCCACGAACCGCGAGATCATGACCCAAGCTAAAGTCGGACGCCTAACCGACTAAGCCACCCAGGCGCCCCTTAACACAGGGTTTTAAATTCATGCACCTTTGATCTTGCCCATGAGCTTCATGGAAAGATCAATTTTACTGGTAATATCCTGATTTGATCATTGCCCTGAGTCCATTTTGAAAATCTGTTGCCAGCTGGAGAGTCTGGAAATAACAATTATACTTATTTTCCAACACAGCAGTCCTGAGTTAAAAATATGTTTTCTAAAATCTGGTTGAAAACCTTCACATCTTTAGCTCATCTACTTCCTTTCCCATTTTATCATAGGCCATTAAATGAAGCTATTTGATAATTTAAACATTTTACTCTTAAATCTTCTTTGTCGACTCTATAAGGTCATTGTGTGTATTTTCTATCTTCCACATTAGCACAGGCAAGACTCTTGCCAATATTTGCCTGGTTCATACCATGATCCTAATTTCTCTAGCCTCTAACAGTAATGGGCTCACTGTTCTCAATATCATTAAAATTGCCTCACTGTTCTTACATTCTCTTTCCTAAGTGATCCCAGTGCCACATATACTAGGTTTCTGCTATGAAAACACCTCATTCCTAGATACTAATTTCTGTTTCAGTAATCTTTATATATGTAACAAACAACTGATATATACAGACTCACAGCAACAACCTATTATTTCTCTTGAATCTGTGTCTGATGGGTGATACTGCTGTTCTATATTTTAGCTAAGATCACTGATGAATTGGCCTTTTATTATTATATTTACTTTCTACTTCTGCATTCAAATATATTCTTCTGATATAAAGCCTCACCACATTTTTATGTTTTTATAAAATAGTAAAAATTTACCATTTTTAACTTATCTAGGTCTTTTTATGCATTTCTGAAACTAAATAAAATTGAGTATTGGTTTTTGTATAACTGGGCAATGTGAAACTCAGCTGAATGTTTTTAATTCATTAACATTAAATTTAATTATGTGATGTAATCTGTCCTTTACCTTTTATTTGTTTGGCTTTGGTTTGATATTTTTGTCTATATATTTTTCTGTTTCTTTTTGTTAAATATTTTTATTATTCTATTGGCTTTAACCATAGGTATACCTCCTTACATTATTTTTGAAATTGTTTCTCTTTGGATTACCATTTATATAGTCTATTTACAACTGGTTTGTACTATTTCACATAAAATGTACTAATATTATACTAACTTAGTTCTATTTGACCCATTTACTATACTACTGTTATCATTGATATTATACTCAATTATGTAATAAATCACACTATTCAGTGTTATAAAATTTGCTTTAAGCAATAGTACATGTTGGGCTGCCCAGGTGGCTCAGCTGGTTAAGCGTTCAACTCTTGATTTCAGGTCAGGTCATGATATTACGGTTAGTGAGATCAAGCCCCGCATCAGGCTCCTTGCTGACAGCACAAAGCCTGCTTGGGATTCTTTCTCTCCCTCTCTCACTGCCCCTCCCCACCACTCCTATTCTCACTCTCTTTCTCTCTCTCTCTCTCTCTCTCTCCCCACCTTTCTCTCTAAATAAAACAAACCAAAAAAAACCTTAAAAACAATACATAGTTGTATATGTTTTAAAGAAATTAAGAGAAGCAAAAAAGAGAAGAAAAATTATATGTTTTGTATATTTGCCGAACTATTTCTCATTCTCAAGGCCTTCATTCCTTCTAAATCTGAGTTTCTTTTTGGTGTTTTTCCTTCAGCCTGAAGAATTTCCTTTAAGATATCACAGTTAAGGTAATATGAGAGTAAACTGTCTTTAGTCATATTTATTTCATTCTTGACACTGTGATAGTATTTTGTCCTTATTTTGATCATTATCTTCGGATTCTGTTTCCTTCCTCTAAATAATGATGCTATTAATTATAGAAGGATGCTGACATAGCTGAACAAAAACTCCAAATTCCAACTCACAGATTTGGAAGCAGCAGAAACTGCTAGCTCTCCATATGTTCAGTGGTTGCTTTCACTGGGAACCTTGGGATGCCTCTACTTGGTGCCATTCAAGCACTGACGAGGGATTTGTGCAGTTTATGTGGGATCTTGCTGCTCCTTCATATTCCATTGCCTCCATTAGTGGATCACTTCTGCTATTCTGGAAGTCTCAAAATATCTTCTTACTTTTCACACATGTAAGATTGTAGCTTTCTGCTACTGTTTCCACTGCCCATACAGTGCAAATTAAAAGTTTCCTCAGGTAAAAAGCCACATAAACACAAATTTTGTCCAATCAGGTTTCTTTTATTTATGGGTTGACTCCACTCCGAATTATACCTGCTTTTAGTCACTCATTGGTGCCTTCAAAGAATTGTTTTTATAATTCATTCAGAGTTTACAAATTATCATCTGAGGAATGGCTTGTTTATATGCTGATCCACAATTACCAGGAGTCTCGAGGATTAATTTCTGCCTTTTTTGTGTGACTTCTCTTGCATCCACTTTATCCCATATCTCTGAAAACTCTGGTAATTGTCAAAATAAAATATTCACTGTGCAGTTTTTTCTAACCCTTGTGTTATCACTCATCGCTATGCTTCTTCAGTAAACCAACCTCCCACTCTACTGTCTTCCCAGCCTTGTCACCTGGTACAATGAACACCTTCCTATATTATTTATTGAACATACTTTCTACCTTCCTACTCCATTAAAACCTTCCCCACTGTAGTTATATTATACTGCATTTAGCTGTCTTAGGGCAGGATTTTTTCCTATACCACTTAAACCTGAAGGTCAAGAAGTGGGACTGAATTAAGCTTAGTACTCACTGGCACACAAAAACATATAATTTTCTCTGTATTTCCTCAAACCCTGGTTAATTCAGCTCATTTCTTCTCTGTGCCTCCTTTTCAGCTATTGAGGACTGATGGAGAAACATGGAGATTTGAATACTGATGCAAACATAAATTTATGATCTCCACCTTTAGCCAAATGTTAATCCTGTCTAAGTTTTACAACTAAGACCTTATTTAGAAAAGAAAAAGAACCCTAGTAGGATTAGCACTGTTGCAGTGAGAAATTTATTGGCTCAAGAAGCAAATCATAGGAGTGGGGAAAATGTGACTTGCATGGGTACATTAGGTACTGGAATTCTACCATGTTTGTCTGTTTCTCCTTAACTCTCCATATTATCTTTCTGCTTCTTTCTATTCTTCAAACTGTCCCCAAATGAAGTAATTTTCTGCTAACAGCTGTGGACTCACATTCTACATTTTAAATATCAAAGAGTCTGAACAACATTTTCTGAAATTCCTCATTCTAAATCCCAGGAATGGCCTCTGACTTTAGTTGAAACTAGATGCCAACCCTAGTCAAAGTGACAGCTCCTATAGAACAGTGTGGTCAGAAGGATCACTTTTAAAAGTCATCGTATGAACAGTATGCAGGAAAATGGGTAGTCAACTAAGTGTGAAGCATTTTACACTCCCTGAATTTCTCAATCATGTTATTGTTCTCATTACTCATAGAAAATAACCACACTTTTGAATTTCAATGAAATCAGATATCAGAAGATAAATCCCCCAAATTCCTACCATAGTCTCTAAAGTCTTATCAATATTGCCATCTCCTTTTTTCAATCAATTAATGTTTTAAAAAATCCTGACAGATCTGTCTCTCCTCCGGTCTATAGCTAATGTTGTCACCATATTTCTAGATCTCTGTTTCACCATATTCTACCACCCTCTTTCTGTTAACTATTGTTTCCTCTAGGCTTAGTCCCTACTCATGTGCTAATATCATTGCATAAGTACATGAGTATTAACATGTGTGATTGGAACCTGACAGAAAAGATATTGTGCTCTTAAAATAGGAAACTTGAAGGGATTTTAATATGAGGCTATTTATAAGTGTATGACAGGTGTACTAAAACCTCAAGGGACAGAGTGGGGTCTTTTTGCATTCAGTCTGAAGTGGTTAAGTGGTCTTCTAGTGGAACCTGACACAGAAAGGCTATGTGCCTTAGGGAACTGCCACTGCCTTAGGGAAGACACGGCGGCCATTAAAGGGACACAACCAGAGTTCTCCCACAAAGAGAAATGAGAGAATGATCATCTTGTGTCCTCCACCTTTCCTTTTACTTCACAATGGGCTCTTACTTGCCAAATTCAAAAGAAGGCAGAAGATATATATGTAGTATGATTTAGCTTCCTAGACACAGAGTAGACCTAGAAGGGTAAATGAAAGATCTACATGTACCCACGAGCTACTCAAAATTTCAGAGGAAAAATATTTTGTCTCTCATTCTTTCCCTTTAGACTTATATCTCCTTTCCCCTCACATGTCAAGTTTTCTCAAGGAGTAATCTAGTCTTTCTATCTCCACATTCTCATTTAATCTATGTATCCCCCATCCCTCACTCAACATCACCATCAACAACTAGCCATTTCTTACGAAACTTTTCTTATGAAGGTCTTCAAGGCCTCTCTAATAATTATTTTTCTGGACCATTTTTACACCAAATTATACCGGGCTGCGTAAAAATATTTGACACTTTCTTACCATTCCTTCCTAATAGAAACCCTCTCTTCTGTGGCCTCACATTATATATTCCCTTCTCTATCCATTCTTTATATTTTAGTCTTCCTTGGTGCCTATCCCAAGGATTCTTTCCTTGTCATTCTCTATATTTCTTCCTAACTGATGTCTTAGTAAACTATAGGCTTTTTCCTCTCTCCTGTGCTTTAGACACACATATTAGGATTATTTAAGGGAGACTTCTACTTTAATAATTTATAGTCGACAAACTCAGTATGTTTGAAGCTCTGCTGATTTCTCTCTTCATTAAACAGGCTTCTTCTACCTCTGTGGCTCCAGAGCAATAATTCATTTATCTATCCTGGGAATCTGAGCATATTTTTTTTCTTTCCCTCACTTCACACATCTGAACATCATAAAAGCCTATCCCGTTTGGTTTGTTACCTAGATATCTTCTGAAATTGTTTAGTTATCTAAAGTTTTGTTTCCATGTCTATACTTTAGATAATAGCTTAATTATTATAAGCACTTAAATTTTTCCCTTCTTCCGGGATCCAATCCTGCTATAAAAGAAAAACAAGAAATCAGATTCCACTTTATAGTTTAATCTTTCAAAATATGTATTTGATTATGTTTTTCCCAGATTAATGACATGTCATCGGTCCTGGTATTCCTTACGTGGCATTACTGGTTTGGACAGTGCTTAATACTCAACCCTCATTGCTCTCAGGATGAATTTTGGTTGCACTGAATATCTCTGAGCCCTTCAAATTCCCTTGCTTTCTTTTGCTTCAGCTTATTTTATTTTATTTTAAATTTCTTCATGGAATATTCATGGTACCAAGATATGAACATTAGTTTAGAAATCAGCAAGACGTAGTTCTTTCAACTTGAAGGAACAAGTCCATTCTCCACATGTTGGGAAAGAGGTCATTGATACGTTTGATACATTGATCAACCTAAAAGCATTTGAAAAGTGAACAGGTAAAAGGTAAAAGTTGAGTACAAATGCTGGATAATACCATAAATTAAAGGAGAGTAATATCCTAGAAACCAAGGAAGTTAAGAATTAAAAATAAAAATAGTGGTGCCATCATTTTCCAATTTTACAGAGTTTCTTCTCTGTAAATTTCAACTTAATTATAATTTTCCATAATTGTTAGACTGTCAAGGGTACATTATTTCCCTTTGGTAATGGAAATCAAAACTGATTGGTATAAAATGTGCATTATAGTTAAGCATTTCTCGGTATCTGCCAGACCTGTCTTTCTATCATTGCAAATACTGGGTTATCTGGATGAGATTGTCTCTAAATCATGTTGACTAAACCCCATAACATGTTTAATAGAATATGCTCATACTTATAGTGAGCGACAGAATTTTTTCACTTGATATATTTTTGTAGGAAATATAATCAAATATAATTACTCATTCAAATGTAGTCTACAGGTTATAAAGAAATAAGGTAGGGATGTCAAAGTGATAAATAATAGCTCTAAACCATTAATAAGAAATACAATTAAAATCAAATAATTAATGAATATCTGACCAGATATTAAATATCGATGAATTCCAAAAATAGAGAAAGAAATGAGTAAAAGATGCACCCAGAATTAATCCCTTTTATAAATACTACAGAGAAATATAACTATCTTCTACTCAGGTTCCCTATATTCTTGCTGGCTAAATGGCCTCAGCATCTAAGTATTTCTTTCAGACTGAAGGGAATGATGTAATCACCAAGAAGTTGAACATAATACTTGTTTTCAAACCAACATATACCTCATGCTTCTGGTTTAAATTGCTATGAAGAACAAATAGGAGACTAAATCATCAACATCAATGTTATATGAATATTGTTTTTCTTACTGTATTCTTTTTTTTTGAACTGTACTCACTTTTATTTTTTAAATTTTTTTACAAATAGTTTGTTGTCAAGTTGGTTTCCATATAACACCCAGTGCTCATCCCTACAAGTGCCCCCATCCATGCCCATCTCCCCCCTGCCTCCCCCACACCCATCAGTCTTCAGTTTGTTCTCAGCATTCAAGAGTCTCTCATGGTTTGCTTCTCTCCCTTTCCCCCACCATTTCCTCCCTTCTTCTCCCCCATGGTCCTCAGTTAAGTTCCTCCTAATCCTCCTATACGTGTAAACATATGATATTTGTCGTTCTCTGCCTGAATCATTTCGCTCAGCATAACACCCTCAAGATCCATCCATGTTGCTACACATGGCCAGATTTCATTGTTTCTCATTGCCATGTAGTATTCCATGGTATAGATAAACCACATCTTCTTGATCCATTCGTCCGTTGATGGACACTTAGGTTCTTTCCATGTTTTAGCTATTGTGGAGAGTGCTGCTATGAACATTGGGGTCCATGTGCTCCTATGCCTCAGCATTTCTGTATCCCTTGGGTAAATTCCTAGCAGTGCTATTGCTGGGTCATAGGGGAGTTCTCTTGTTAGTTTCCTGAGGAACCTCCACACTGTTTTCCAGAGGGGCTGTACCAGTTTACATTCCCACCATCAGTGTAGGAGGGTGCCCGTTTCTCCACATCCTCGCCAGCATCTAGAGTTCTCTGATTTGCTCATTTTAGGCACTCTGACTGGCATGAGGTGGTATCTCAGTGTGGTTTTGATTTGTATTTCTCTGATGAGGAGGGATGCTGAGCATCATTTCATGTGTCCGTTAGCCATCTGGATGTCCTCTTTGGAGAAGCGTCTGTTCATATCTTCTCCCCATTTCTTCACTATGTTGTTTGTTTTTTGGGTGTGGAGTTTGGTGAGTTCCTTATAGATTTTGGATATTAACCCTTTATCTGATATGTCATTTGCAACTATCTTTTCCCATTCCGTTGGTTGCCTATTAGTTTTGTGGTTTGTTTCCTTTGCCGTGCAGAAGCTTTTTATACTGATGAGGTCCCAATCGTTTATTTTTGCTCTTGATTCCCTTGCTTTGGGGAATGTGTCAACTAAGAAGTTGCTGCGGTGGAGGTCAAGGAGATTGTTTCCTGCTTTCTCCTTTAGGGTTTTGATGGTTTCCTGTCTCACATTCAGGTCCTTTATCCATTTTGAGTTTATTTTTGTGCATGGTGTGAGAAAATGATCTAGTTTCATTCTTCTGCATGTTGCTGTCCAGTTCTCCCAACACCATCTGTTAAAAACGCTGTCTTTTTTCCATTGGATATTCTTTCCTGCTTTGTCAAAGATCAGTTGGCTGTATACTTTTGGGTCCACTTCTGAGTTCTCAATTCTGTTCCATTGGTCTATGTGTCTGTTTTTGTGCCAATACCATACTGTCTTGATGATTACAGCTTGTAGTAGAGGCTAAAGTCTGGGATGGTGATCCCTCCCGTTTTGGTTTTATTTTTCAGTATTACTTTGGCTATTTGGGGTCTTTTTGTGGTTCCATACGAATTTTCTTACTGTATTCTTATTATGAACTCAGTACCTTACAATTTGTCCAAACTTTTTGACCTCTGCAAAATATTGCCCATATTACTTTCATTAAAAGACTTAAATCAAATTGACTTTTTGTTAACATACTCAACCAATCTGTAGTTGAGTTGAAAAAATTTTCTAGCCAAAATATTTTGTCTTCCAAGAATGTTTAGTTTAGCTGTAGCCTGACTAAACTGGAGCATTTAATTACAGCATCCGTAGCTCCCCTTTGTAGCTCAAACCAAGAATGACTGAGATATGGCCTGTGAAGGCTAAAAAACTAATTGCTCCATTATCTGTACTCTAGTCTTTTTCACTTCACAAGCACTTAAAAATATGTACTTAAATCTGCTTTCTAATTACAAGTTCCCATAACGGAGTGTCCTATCCAGAAAACAGCATTATTATTCTAGCTTTCAACACACTTAGGCATTTTTATTTTGCTGAGTTTTCTTTCTTCTTTGTTTACTTTCTTTTGCAAACATGTTTAATGGCTAATTACCATTTCTGCTCTTTTATCTTAATTGCTACACATTTAGGGACATGTGTCATTAAAGCTTCAGCAGATAAGGCATTTACTCAAACAATATTTCTATTCTACTTGCACATATGTAGCCTTATTAAAATGACATTCTTATTAGTTTAAGCACTTATTTTCTTGAGAACCAAACAGTAATTTACATCAAATCCCTGTCTTCTTTGTATTAGATATTGGAAACTTTTATATTTTAGAAGGAAGAGCTAAGAACTTAATTTTCACCACCACCAAAACATGATAAAAATACAGACTACTTACTGTTTTAACAATGATATGTGCAAACTGCTTTCTCCCAGATTCCTTCATGTAATGAAATTCAGTATGCAAATGATTCATTTTATGAATTATACAATCATCAACAGTCTTGTTAGTCGTAGTAAATATACACTTAAAATTTTGGATGTATCGATCATACTTTACTATAGAGAATTACATTAACTTAATATGGCCCAAAGTATCTCTAATGTGTTATTGGCAATTTGAGAGTTGTGGTCTTCTTCAGCTACTTAGAAAATAATCTAAATTCTGAAATGCATTACCTGTGTAAGTGCTTTATTGGTAGGAAGCACACTGGCTGAGTCTGTCAGCAGCAATTTTCATTATAGTTAGTCAACTCCACCTTTTCTTTACTTCAATTATATTTTGAGGATATAACTTTCAAAATTTAAAATTGCTGATTGGGTAAGGGCTACATTATTAGTTGGCACTGATTATATTTTTTAAATAAAGAGTAATAACTAGAATTTATAAAACATGGCCTCATATACAACTGCATTTAATTCTGGAGGGAAGACAAGTAATATATTTAATCCCAGATATGTATGTGTGTGTGTGTGTGTGTGTGTGTGATGAATAATTTTCTTTTTGTTTCATACACAGAAAATAATACTTTCAGGCCTTATTTATTCCATTCTATTTCATACATGGAAACATAAAAACCAGTACTTAGTACATTTTTCACACCAAGATAAATTATTATTACTGATTTTTTTTTAGAAGTGTTGGGCATAGAGGGCTTTAGTAGAGGGTGCCCCAGTAAGCAATGATAGACTGTGACAACAGACTAGTTAATGAAATGAGTACTCATTTTGAATGACTGCTTTGTATCTTCTTGCTTAATTAAAATATAAAATTGTGGTACCCAAACATGTAGAATATGTATACAGTCCATATCTTGTCTTCTTACATGAAACACATTATATTTTCTTTAACGTTTTATTCATTTTTTAAACAGAGACAGAGACAGAGAGACAGAGCATGAGAAGGGGAGGGGCAGAGAGAGAGGGAGAGACAGAATCTGAATAGGCTCCAGGCTCTGAGCTGTCAGCACAGAACCCGATGTGGGGTTCCAAACCACAAACTGCAACATCATGACATGAGTTGAAGTCACTGCTTAACCAACTGAGCCCCACCCAGATTCCCCAAACACTACGTTTCTTTGATGGAAATTATAATTACCTCTATTAGGGAAAGCAAAAACCCATTTGTGTTTATTAAAATACTCTGTTCATTGCTGAAGAAAATTGTGGTTCATAGTAAACAGAAAACAAATAATAATGCCCTTTATTTCTGAAGGAATTGCATTTTTGATGTTGATTTGCTTAGTTCCTAAAACTAGAACTTGGAAGGGAGCCTAGATTAAATCAAAACTACGAGCTAACTTTAGTTGATGGATACCTCATGAAAAAAGAATTGCTGTATTAAAGAATTTATTATACATGTTTATATGTTATTTTTTTTAAAAAGGAGAGGATTCTACAAATTTCAAAATAGAAATATAACATTAAAATATGTGTCAAAACTGTGCTCTTTATGGAGCATCTGTAGTTATAATGCTAGAAAATAACATTAATAAAAACACCGTATTATTCAGCACTCCAGAAGTAATCATACAAAGATTTTTCAAATTATTTCTACCTCATAAGTAGACTCTATAGGGGCGCCTGGGTGGCTTAGTCGGTTAAGCGTCCGACTTTCGCTTAGGTCATGATCTCACGGTTCATGGGTTCAAGCCCCGCATCGGACTCTGTGCTGACTGCCAGCTCAGAGCCTGGAGCCTGTTTCAGTCTGTGACTCCATCTCTCTCTGACTCTCCCCTGCTAACGCTGTCTCTCTCTCTCTCTCCTAGAAATAAATAAAAATATTTTAAAAAAAATAAGTAGACTCTATAATCACAATCTACTTTTTGGATAAATTCCTTTTTCTGCCATATGTTTTAATATGGCAAAATGTTTGAACCAATGTATATTCTTAAAATAAACACTCAAAGCACATTATCTTATAAATCCACATATTGGCAAACAGAAACTGTACATATTCTTTAAATTTTCAAAAAAAAGGCCTATAATTTATAAATCTCAAAACATGTATATTATTTTTCTGGCATCAGTTTTTCAGAGAATGGAAAATCATTATATTAATCTAATATAGTTGAGCATAATTATATACTTCCTATAAAAGGCAGATTTTGTACATTACTTTAACAAAATATATATTAGTGCAAATAAAGAACCAATAAGTAAAACTTGGACTATACTAACAGAAAGCTACAACAAGTAGTTTATACAATAGCTATTGTTTAGGCATTTTCTACACCAGGGATTAGCAAATGCTTTCTGAAGTGGTCAGACAAGAAGTAATTTAGGGTTTCCAGGCAAAGAGGGCAAACACTCTTGAAGTTGCACTGAAGCAGTCAAAGTGCACAAATGAATGAGTGAGATATACAAAATAGGGAGGGACCTGGACTTCTCCCCCCCCACCCCCCGGGCATAGTTTCTTAAACCATCTACTCGATACAAAATAACTAACCTCACTGACTTAACAAATCAACTAAATATTTTTTCCAACTTAATCTTATGATTTCAATGCATTTTGCTGAAGTTTCATTGTTTCTGAATACTATTTTATTTCTTTTTGAAAGATTGCAAAATTGCTAACAATCAAACTTAATCAGAGAATAAATAATTACAAATTTAAAAAGGAATTATAGGGGCACCTGTGTGGCTCAGTCAGTTAAGTGTCTGGATAAGTGTCTGATTTCCGCTCAGGTCATGATCTCACAGCTTCTGAGTTTCAGCCCCATTGGGCTCTGTGCTGACAGCTCAAAGCCTGGAGCCTGTTTTAGATTCTGTGTCTCCCTCTCTCTCTCTGACCCTCCCTGACTTTCACTGTCTCTCTCTCTCTCTCTCTCCCTCAAAAATAAATGAACATTATAGAAAATTTTTAATAAAAAAGAAGAAACTATATGTATATTCCCTATAGAAATAATTCATACTGTATTATACAGACATGTTTTTCAAAATATATATATACTTGTGGGATTTAAAAATTAATTCCAGTGAAATTTTGAAGGAAGTTTTTAGGAGGATGAAAGGGGTAGTTTTTAGCATAAATAATGCTAGTTACTGAACACTCCCCTCCCCACACACATGACTGATCTTAATGGCTTACCACAATAAAAACTTTTATGTTTTCTGTGTGCACACAGTACAATGGGGATATTTCTGACCCATGGACATCTTTCTACGGGAGATTTAGGATGCTTTTTTATCTTCTGATTCTTCTTTCTTCCAGTTTTTTAGATATCTCACTTCCAACAAGAATGGAGAAGAATAAAGGGAGCAAAAGACTTGTAGGGCATTTTTATGGACCAGAGTACAAGATTAAAACTTCTATTCATTTTCTATTGGTTCTGACCGTTGAAATGGCCCCAAATATGTGGAAGATAATTGAGCTTACACCAGAAGCAAAGGAGAAATGGGACAAGGAGCTAGGTTTTGTAAAACAAGGCAAACTTTCTAGCAGACAGATGTATAATAATATAAAATGAGTTAAAAATTGATAAAAAAATTTTTGATAGTACAGTATATGTCTACTATTATAAATTATATTACATGTCATTATCAAAAATATTATATTCATTATTACGAACATTCATTTTATACTAACTTCATTTTTGCTTTCTTGTTTTATTTATGCTTTTGTGTTAAAATTCCTTGAACATTTAATATGTTTACAAATCTAAGGCACTGCTATTAACTGAAGAATTCTTCCTTTCATTATAATGAGTGGATTACAGCATGTACTATATGAAAAGGTGAAAACATATATGATTACCTAAAATGACTACTTACATTTTACATATTGTTTGTTTTCTTTAATTATAAATTAGTTTGAATCAGGAAATATTTGCAGTCATTTATTTTGTAATTGAGCTTCTAAAATTTTAGAATAGTTTTAAATTTACTGTCAGTCACAAAGATAGTTCAGAGAGTATTGTATATTTTGCAGCAAGTGTGGTAGGAACCCCTCCCTAAGGAGAGAGAAAAAAAATGAAGAGAGGAGAAAAGACTTCAAGGTCACCCAGATATGTGCCCAGGTGCCTACATTCTCCATGTTCTTGTAAATTGAGACCACTTAATCAGGCTGCATGTTTATGTGTGTTACCTTATATGGGAAACAAAGAAATAGAAAATGTATAAAAAAACTATGCCATGTGATGTGGGCCGCTTAGTTCTTTGGGTATGAACCCAACTGAGAGGTGCTGGCACGAATAAAGTTGCTTTCTGGAAAGAAAAGCCTCGGTGTCACAACTCTCTGTGCGAGAATCCTGCAACACAAGTATCCACCATTATTAATAACTGATGTTAGTATGGTACATTTGTCACATTAGCCAGTATGATACATTATTATTAAACAAAGTCCATATTTTATTTGGATTTCTTTTTTTTTTTTTTTTAATTTTTTTTTAATGTTTTATTTATTTCTAGGAGAGAGAGAGACAGTGTGAGCAGGGGAGGGTCAGAGAGAGAGGGAGTCACAGACTGAAACAGGCTCCAGGCTCTGAGCTGGCAGTCAGCACAGAGCCCGACGCGGGGCTCGAACCCACGAACCGCGAGATCATGACCTAAGCGAAAGTCGGACGCTTAACCGACTAAGCCACCCAGGCGCCCCTTATTTGGATTTCTTAATCTTAAACTAATGTCATTTTCTTTTCGAGGATCCAATCCATGATACCACATTTAGTACTCATACTTCTTTAGGCTCCTTTGACTTGGAAAATTTCTCAGACTTTCCTTGTATGTGTGTGTGTGTGTCTGTGTGTGTTTCTTTATATAGATGTATAGTTGACATATGATATATTAGTTTCAGGTGTGCAACATAGTGATTCAATATTTGTGTACACTATGAAATGCTCACCTCGATAAGTGTAGTGATCATCTGTCACCATATAGTTACTACAATATTATATGCCCTATGATGTATACCGTTTCTTTATCCATTTATTTATGATGGACACTTAGGATGTTTCCATATCTTAGTTAATATAAATAATGTTTCAGTGAACACAGGAGTGTGTATATCTCTTTGCATTAGTGTTTTCATTTTTGGATAAATACCCAGAAGTAGAATTGATGGACTGTATGATAGTTTTATTTTTAACTTTTTTGTGGAATTTCCATAATGTTTTCCATAGAGGCTGTACTATTTCCTACCAACAGTGCATGAGCGTTCACTTTTTTCCATATCCTTGCCAACTCTTGTTATTTTGTAACTTCTTGGTACAAGGCAATCTGACAGGTGAGTGATATCTTATTGTGGTTTCGATATGCATTTCCCTGATCATTAGTGATATTGACCATCTTTTCATGGGTATGTTGGTCAACTGTATGTCTTCTTTGGATAAGTGTCTTTTCAGGTCCTCTGCCCCTTTTTTAGCCTCATTTTTTTCATTTCTTGGTGTATGAGTTCTTTTTATATTTTGGATATTAACTGCTTGTCAGATGTATAATTTGCAAATACATTCTCCCATTCAGTAGGTTGTCTTTTCAGTTTTTTGATGAATTCCTCAGAGAAAACTGACAAGCTACCTGCAAATAATTAAACTGGACCACTTTCTTACATGGTATACAAAAGTAAATGCAAAATAAACATAAGACCTGAAACCGTACATTTCCTAAAAGAAAAATAGGCAAACCGATAGACATCAGTCACAGGAATTTTTTTTTTTTTTTTTTTTTTTGGATCAGTCTCCTCTGGCAAGGACAACAGTAACAAAAATAAATAATTGTGACTACACTAAACTACAAATCTTTTGGACTGACTTTACTTTTTTGGATGATCTTGACAGTTCTAAAGAGTACTGTCAGGTATTTTATAGAATTGAAACCTGTTTGATGACTTTATCATGATTAGACTGGGGTAAAGTGTTTTTAAAAAGAAAATAACTAGTCATTCTCATTACTACATATCAAATGCCTGTGTTATTAACATGATTTAGCACTGCTTTGATCACTTGGCTGAGATAGTGTTTGTCAGATTTCTCTACCATAAAGTAACTCTTCCCAACCTACATTTCCATGTTCTATATGCTTGGAATGGCAGTCATGTGCAGTACAAATGTAAGAGGTGGAAATTTATGTTCTATCTCCTTGTGTGCAAAGTATCTACATAAATTATTTGGAATTATTCTGTATAGAATATGTGTCTATTATTCCCATTCATTTATTTATCAATCATTTATATTTTCTCAGTGTGGACTCATGGATATTTACTTTATATTTTGGGTAATAATTCGTTATTCCTTTATTTTCATGCTCAAATTATTCTTGCTTTGGTCATCGTGAGTCCCCTCAGTTGGCTCACGCGGCCCTTTGACATACTCTCATGCTTTTGTTTTTTAAGTACTTCATTGGTTTCTGGCGTTACAAGATTCTCCACACTCATTTGCACATTCTGCATTCATGCCTAGAATCAGTTAGATCCTCTAAAAAGATCCGGATCCTTTTATTTGAGAATGGTTTGAGAAACTAAGATTTAGTTACTGGTCAAACTTGTTATTTTTAAAATGAAATCTATAACTTAGTGAGTTTATATAGACACAAAATATTTGAAATTTGTCAACAGTCATATTTCTTCATTAAGCATTACAGGAAGAACTAAAAATTAAGTACATCATTTAAAAACATCTAAACTGGTTGAATTAAGTTGAACAGTGTGTCAATTTGACTGGGCCTCAGTGTGCCCAGATTAAACATTATTTCCAGGTGTGTCTGTGATGGTGCTTCCTGATGTTATTAGCATTTGAATCAGTAGACTCCCTAAAGTAGATTATGCTTCCCAAACTGGCTGGGCATCATCTAATCTGCTGAGGGCCTGAGTAGCACAAAAACTAAATAAAGGGAAGACTTGCTCCTTTTCTGCCTACCATCATAAAAAGAAATTATTTTTTTTTCTGTCCTTGGACTGTAATTTATACCATCCACTTTCCCTAGTTTTCATGCCTTTTATTTCAAGACTAGAACTATACCACTGGCTCTCCTGGGTCTCTGGCTTGCAGACAACAGATCATGAAACTTCTCATCCTCCATAATTGTATAAGCCAATTCCTAACAATGAATTGCTGTAATACCTAGATCTAGATCGATAAATAGATAGATAGATAGATCCCCTATTTGTTCTGTTTTCTCTAGAGAACCCTGGCTAATTTAGTTTTCAAATTCCATAGCTTAGAAAAAGATACTAAAGTCCACGGAAGTATCCAGTATTTTAGTTTCTTTTATTTTTTTTTTAATTTTTTTTTAATTTTTATTTATTTCTAGGAGAGAGAGAGAGACAGACAGCGTGAGCAGGGAAGGGTCAGAGAGAGAAGGAGTCACAGACTGAAACAGGCTCCAGGCTCCTAGCTGGCAGTCAGCACAGTGCCTGACGCGGGGCTCGAACCCACGAACCGCGAGATCATGACCTAAGCGAAAGTCGGACGCTTAACCGACTAAGCCACCCAGGCGCCCCCAGTATTTTAGTTTCTATATACTGGTTGCCTTTCTATATACAATAATCTATGAAATTTATAAATTATAAGGCAAAACATAAACTTTCTTAGTTTTTGAAAATAATTATAACTCCATTACTAAAGCTAACGAAATACTGTCAAAGTTGAAACCAAATAACAACTATTTATTAATAGCTTACTAAACTTGACAATTTCATGAGGAATTGATTAATAGGAAAAAATACTTAAGACATGATAGACTGGTAATACACTCCTTACTTTTCACTTTATCATTTGGTTGTATCACTGGCCTTTCCAATAGAAAAATAAGAAACTCGACTGTTTTAGTGAATGTATAAACAAAGCTCATTTCACTCTAGTTTCTACCTAAGGGATAATTGGTTGGTCACTTTAGAAGCTGACTTTAAGAAAATGAAGGACTAATAATGTCAGATGACTGAAACAAGTTCAGATAAGAGACAGAAATGCTTTTTAAAGTTAATTATGTTTGTTTTTCCTTTTCCCTTTGTGTTCATTACCTTTAAATGGAGCCACACACTGGCAAAAGTAATTACCAAGTTGGTCAGTGCAGGTGGCTCCATTCTCGTACAGATATGAAGCTTACACATCTGCATCTATTGCACATCTTAAATCTTTGAAAAAATTATGCCAAGATTTTAAGTTTTAATAAGGCAAACAGGTGACAAGTTATAATTCTTAAACTTGCCCAAATCTTTTAATCCACTGGGGCTGATAATCTGAGACTAAACTCATCAGATAAAAATGCCACATACATTAGGGTCAGATTCCATTCATTTCACCTTACAAACCTTGTTACAAACTGCAACAACTTCTCTTGGAATTACTAAATGCAGACTAATGCCCTCTGAATTGGTAGGCATTCAAAGTCTGTTTAGATGTGAAATAATTTATCTTCTGCTTTGGAGTATAGAGACAGAATAGATGTTTCAAGTTATCGGGATGCAAATCAAATGTTAGTCTAAGGGAAATTAAAAAAAAAAAGGAACATAAAGAATATACTACTGAATCAATACCATCCTGATGTATGTCCCCCAGGGCTAAATGTACTTTACAAGACACAGTGGTCAAATGTTACTTACCAATAAAGCCAGAGGGACACAAGAATTTGAATTTATCTATGAGATCTGTAGATGTAATGTTATAGAGGCAGGGTAATGACTCACATTATTTTTTATAAATTTCATATAGCAGTTCTATATGGAAGGAAAATAAATCAAAAGTTTTCATTAACTATATAATCTTATCATTTTTTAAAGTAATCTCTACACCCAATGTAGGGCTCAATCTCACAACCCTGAGATCAACAGTCACATGCTCTACCAACTAAGTCTGCCTGGAACCTGTTCACATTTTCTTTTAACTAGCTCTGTAGTGCAGATTTTCCCTTAATGCCTCACTTCGAATTTTTGTTGCTAAAACTGACCTTTCATATTATGTTCTTGGATTGTTTGTTGATTTGCAAAGAGTTGAAAACATAGCTTAAAATGACACTGAATTGATTCTTAAGACTTTCTTTTCAAATTTTTTAAATGTTAATTTCTTTTTGAGAGGGATTTCGCACGCACACACTCACTCTCTCTCTCTCTCTCTCTCTCATACACACACACACACACACACACACACACACACACACACACGAGTGGGGGATGGGCAGAGAGAGAGAGAACAGAGGATTCAAAGCAGGCTCTGTTGATGCAGAGTCTGACTAGGACTTAAACTCACGAACCATGAGATCATGACCTGATCTAAAGCTGGAGTTGCACGCTCAATGGACTGAGCCACCCATACACCGTACTCTTAAGACTTTTGATAGCTATTTTTTTTTTGCCAATTTTGAACAAGGATAGAAAAATTGGAAATGACACATAACACGTGGTGTTCACAAATTTGATGAATGGAAGTCTTTCTAATATTCTTAAATGTTTTTCTCTAAAATACTGAAATGAATCTTGGCTGGAAAAAAAATAATGTATTAAATATCTGAATAGGAAAGAGCATACCTAATTAAATAGAAAGTGTGTATTATTATTATCACTGACAAAATATTAAGTTAGTATATGACATTAAAACATCAAGGTAAACTGAGGAAAAAGTGAAACTTAAAAATAATGGTATGAGTGAATAAATACTTTGTTTATATCTTAAAATTATTTATTTGGTAATTTTCTTTAGGAATCAAGAGAAAAATATAAAACCTTGTGACAGAAAAATAGCACATTTAAAAAACCCCAGTTTATTCCTTGTAGTTGGGAATATGCCAAAATTTACCTCTCCAAAATACCTTGTTTTTGCTCTGTCTCATACAATTTTAAAAAATCATCTTGAGTTTTTGCTGATTATAAATAGTACAGTAAGTTTTAATAAGAGCCACACTATCCAGACATGGTCATTCTTAAAGTCACCAGTTTCTCAAAAAAAAAAAAAAAGCTGCTTCATTCATGATTTTCAAAACAAATTTGACTTTCTAACTGCTTAAAGATTATGCAGTACTTTTAAATCAATCATTTGCATATGAATAGAATTAGGAAGAGTTCTGGAGAGCTAGATTTTGAACATTTTGACTTGCAATGATGGTTGTTGGATAGTATTTGCTTGCATATAAAGTACTAAGAGTCTTACTACTTTTCCAATCTTGGAAAAGAAAGGTCTGTATATTACTAGTTTCCCCCTAATGTACAAAACAAACAAAAAATACATACATATTGAAAAACACAAACAGTTCTTTATCAAAATAAGTGATATATATTGACAAAGGTCCCTATAAGAGTTACCACAGTAACATAATGGAATGTGGTCTGCAAAGAAATGTTGCAAGTTTTAAATAAGTGTAATGGACTTATTGTTGATAAATCTCCTAAAAAACACTGGATTATTTACAAAAACAAAAAATAATTCATTCAACACTACATATACCTATTTTTGTGATTATGTGAAAATGTAGTAAAATAATCCAAGCAGATATTGTGTATTCCATGTTCTCCTGGAAAAAGAAATTAATATGCATGTCTATTAGATGAATTGTCTCTTCTAAAAATAAGGATTCATTTCCACCTCAAATTAACCTTCAGTTATCCCAGTTTTACTTAGCATGTGTGGCTACCTTGAAATCCATTCTGACACAGGCAGCTAAAGGTGCTGTAAAGATCAACACATTTGCACAGGCCTTACTTAGGCACTGATCTACCTCAATCTCACAGTTATTATTTAGAAACAAGCAAAGGACTCACTTCATTATAAATGTGTCACTGATGCAACTTGCAGCTAAGTCTAAGATTAAGTTCAGAAAATATGAGAGTCTCAACTTGTCTGCAAAAAATCAGCACATTGCCTAACGTTATCAGGTAGATATTTACTCTTTCTGTTTTTGTTTTGTTGTGACTGAAATCCTGTGGCTTTATTTTCATTTCAGTGAACCTAGGAGAAATCAAAATGCACATCATTTCCTTAAATTAAACACATGCATGACTTTGTTTGTATATGACTGTATACTGATAACTAAATTGAGTCTCTCGGATGCCTTTCCTTCAAAGCCAGTCCATTATACATATTTGAGTTCTGCCTGCAATTCTTTAAAAACAAAAGAAAAAACAAAAAATAAGACCTTCCCAGCTTTTTGTTTCATTAAGTTCCTGTTGGCCTACAAACTGGCCCCTGTTTGTGGAGGGCAAGAAGGGACTGAAGAAGAGGTAGAACACTTCAGATGGATAGGTGTAAGTTTAGTAATAAGGGAACTCACATAGAAGGCTTGTCTTGGGCTGCCACAAGACCAGTAGATTTCTGCATCCACCCACCAGAATCTCAAGTTTATTTATAGTCTATAAATTGGTTCAGTCACGTATTCAGTCCAGATAATCTCATTAGTAACTTCCTTCTTCAAGGTTAGGTCCTTAAAACAATTCCCAGTGTGATAATAGTGGGTGACATGTATATTCTAAGGGCAAAGGAGGGTGTAAGGAGCCTCCAAATGCCCAGTTAATCCATGAGGGTCAACAAGCAATCACATCCTCTCAGCGATCTCCTTCAACAATTACTATAAACTAAGTTAATTTTTCATAGTCACAAATTAGTTTCTCAGTAAAAAAGATATGCTTTTGCAAAATCGTTTAAGGAAAGAACATGTAGTGGAATTTGTCTATTATTTATTTGCACTATTCTTCCTCTGAACTTCCTTTTGTATGTGGATAATTAACTACTTATTGATTCTTTAATAAAAGTTAGGGACCACCTCTCATAATAGAAGGTGACAATGCAAGTTATATCTTCCCAGTCTCAGTTATCCCAAAATGTGGGCATTCAAACCAAAGTTGGCTAATATATCCAGGACCCACCATGGAATTAAAGTGTAAGCTGGTGATGAAAAGAAACAGGAATGGAGAACTCATTTGTTTTATAGCTGGCGACATTCAGACAACCATACCAATTTCCAAGGACTCTTGACAACACTGCCTCAGTGCTATCTAGTGTCAATGTCTATCCCTACTGATACTGTGATCGTATATGATGTTTCCTTATCTGCTATCTAGACTCCCTCGTTTATGCCTATTTTCCAGATCCAAATCTAAATGTTCCAATAGGTCCTACATGTAATGTTCTTTTAATAAACTCTAAATTAAATCATTTTCTGGGTAAACCACCATGAGTATATTTCTAATACCCACAGCGAATAACTCCATTTGCGGCAAGTATATTAATTTGTTTTTGTCATTATTATTAAACATTTATATTTCAATTTTATAGATAAATCAACTAGGGAAAAAAACTAAAAAGAATTTTCAGATATTTGTAGTAAATATAACTGATGTTAACAAACCACTAAGGTCAGTCTATATTTCATTTTCTTCTATTTGCAGGGTCAACAAGGTCATATCCATCTCACTTTGAAGTTAGGTATATTGGTTTTTTTTTTATTTTGCTGTCTTTGCCTGGTTTTACATTTTGGGTAATAGTGACCTCACTGAATACTTTAGAAAGTGTTCCATCTTCTTATAGAAAGAGTTGTAGAGAGGATATAGAGAAAAGGGAAATCTCATGTACTATTTTTTTTTCATGTACTGTTAGTGGGAATGTTAACTGATGCAAAATTAAGGAAAACAGTATGGAGGTTCCTCAAAAATTAAAAAAAAAAATAATAAGTGTTCAGTAATACTACTACTTTGTATTTACCCAAAGAAAATGGAAATGCTAGTCTGTAAAGATATATGCATGCTTATATTTATTGACTCATTATATACAATACCAAGATATGGAAGCATATTTAGTATCCATTGTTAGATGACTGAATACAGATATCTATTTATCATCTATCTATAATGAAATATTACTCAGCCATTAAAAATAATGAGATCTTATCATTTAGAACTTCATGGAGGGAGCTAGAAGATATTTTGCTAAGGTGAATAAGTCAAAGAAAAATATCATATGATTCCATTATATGTGGAACCTAAAAAAAATGAACACACAAACAAAAACAGAAACAAATTCATAAATACAGAAATAAAGCAGGTAGTTGCCAGAGAGGAGGGAGACAGGGAACAAAATAAGTAAAGGGGATTAAGAGGCACACCTTTCAGCTATAAAATAAGTAAGTCACCAAGATAAAAAAGCAAAGAGAATAGAGTCAATAATGTTGTAATAACACTGAATGGTAACAGATGGTAACTACACTCACCATGGTGAGCACTGCAAAATGAGTAGAATTGACAAATTATTATGTTGTTCCCCTGAAACTAATATAACACTGTATGTCAGCTATACTTCAATAATATATATCTTTAAAAAGAAAGTGTTATATATGGTTGATATTATTAATTCCTTAAATATTTGATAGAATTCACTGGTGCAGCCATTTAGCCAATGTTTTCCTTCAGAGATATTCATTCTAACTCAATTTTGCTATTATTATTTGTTCATTTTTTTAAATTTCTAATCAAGTTTTTTTGTGTGTCTTTCTAGGAATTTTTATATTCCTTCTATGTTTTTGAATTGGTTGGCATGAAATTGCTCATAATATATCCTATGATCTTTGAAGATTTCTGTGGTTATAATGATGTCCCCTCTTTCATTTCTGGTGTTGGAAAAGTGTGCCTTAAAGATTTATCAATTTTGTAATTTTTTCAAAAAAACATGGGCATCTGGGTGGCTCAGTGGGTTAAGTGGCTGACTTTGGCTCAGGTCATGATCTCATAATTTCATGAGTTTGAGCACAGTTGGTGAATTTAAGCTCTGCGTCAGGCTCTGTGCTGACAGATCAAAGCCTGGAGCCTGCTTCAGCTTCTGTGTCTCATTCTCTCTCTGTCCCCACTCCCTCTACTCATATTCTCTCATATTCTTTCTCTCTCAAAAATAAATAAACATTTAAAAATTAAAAAAAGCAAATTTTTGTTTTACTGATTCCTCCTATTGTTTTCTATTTTCCATTTTATTGATTTCATTTTCTTTAATGTTTATTTATTTTTGAGAGAGAGAGAGAAAGAGAGCAAGTGCATGAGCATGAGCATGAGCAGGGGAGGGACAGAGAGAGGGAAAAAGAGAATCCCAAGCAGGTTCTGTGCTATCAGTGCAGAGCCTGATGTGGGGCTAGAATTCACAAACGGTGACATCATGACCTGGGCCAAAATCAAGAGTTGGATGCTTAGCCAACTGAGCCACCCAGGTGGCTCTATTTTATTGATTTCTAATTTAGTCTTTGTTGTATTTCTCTTTAGTTTGGATTTAATTGCTTTTCTTTTTCAAGCTTGTTGAGGTGCGACCTTAGATTATTGCCTTTAGGTACTTCTTTTTAATATACATATTAAAAGCTGCACACTTATACCTAAGCACTTTTTGGCATATATTTTGATTTTGTATATTCATTTCTATCCCCTTCAAAGAAAATTTCAAATATCTCCTGTCATATTTCTTTAACCCATGTGCTATTCATATGTACTTTAATTTCCCAAATATTGTTCTGTGGTTGATTTTTAAATAATTCCACTGTGGTTTTCTTTTAAACTTAACATATTATCCATGTAGAGAATGTTCTACAGAATGTTCTATGTGTGCTTAAAAATAATGCATATTCTGCCATTCTGTTGCAGATAGGTGCAGTTTTCTAAAAATGCCAATGGATCTATTGGTTGATGTTAACTCTTCAATATATTTGCTGATTTTCCATCTAGTGGTTCTATTAATTATTTTGATAAGAATATTGAAATTTCCAACTATAATTGTTAACTGATATATTTTTCCTATGAATAATTTCCATTTTTGGTTGGTGTATATTGGAGTTTTGTTTACAGATATACATATTTCTATCAAACATATATATGACAGAAATATGTATATCTGTACGTACATATTTATCTATAGTTGTTATATCTTTCTGATATATTGATCTTTTTGTCTTCATGAAATTTTGCTATTTGTCTCATAATATTTTTGTCTTAAAATCTATTTTGTTTAATATTAATAAAGCCCCTTAATTTTTTTTTTAACATTTATTTATTTCTAAGAGACAGAGACAAAGCACAACTAGGGGAGTGACAGAGAGGGAGGAAGACACAGAATCTAAAGCAAGCTCCAGGCTCCCAGCTGTCAGCACAGATCCCCACTGCAGGGCTCTTACTCACAAACCACAATGACCTGAGCCAGATTTGGACACTTAACCAACTGAGCCACCCAGCTGCCCTACATGACATATCTTTTAAACATCATTTAAGTTATAACCTATTTGAAGCTTTGAATAGGAGCACATAATTTAATCTTGCTTTGTTAATCCATCTGACAAACACTTAGCCAGCCATGTGATTAGACTGGTCGCAATGTTACTTTTAGCAGAAAAAATCTCCAAAGCAGCTGCTATAAATAAGTTCAAAGAATTTATGAAAACTATATTTAAAAATTAAATTAGGGGTGGGCAACTGGGTGGCTTAGTCAAGTGTCTGACTTTGACTCAGGTCATGATCTCAGGGTTTGTGGGTTGGAACCCCATTGGGCTCTGTGCTGACAGCTCAGAGCCTTGAGCCTGATTCAGATCTTGAGTCTCCTTCTCTCTCTGCCCCTTCTCCACTCATGCTCTACTTTTCTCTCTCTGTCTCAAAAATAAACATTAAAAATTTTTTTAAAAACCTTAATTAAGGGCTCCTGGATGGTTCAGTCTATTAATCCTCTGATGCGTGATTTCAGCTCATGACATGATCACACAGTTTGTGCCCTCAAGCCCCACTTTGGGCTCTGGGCTTACAGCATGTAGCCTGCTTGGGATTCTCTCTCCTCCTCTCTCTACCATTCCCCTGAGCTTCCTCACTCGTGCTCTCTCTCTCTCTAAATATAAATTTTAAAAAAATCATTAGCTTCAAAAATCTTGGTAGATTCCCATTTCTAAATATTAATCTTTCTATATTTTCAACTTACAGTACATATTGACATCCAGCGACTAAATATTATTTGGCAATATTTAATGAACATTTGTTTTATATAAGTATATCAGCTTTCTGGCTATAAACTTATATACAAATCTAACAATATACATGACTTAAAAGACTCTCTTCTTATACAAATTAATTCATTTATTCTTTGTTGCAGGCATTATTTGATGCAAAAAAAAACCCTCAATCAAAACTAGAAAGTAAAAAAGAAATGAAGACTACAAATAATTATTGGTATTATTATATTTGTTAAAGTCTTAAAAAGTTGAGGGGACACAATAGGGAAGAAATAACAAAATACAGGCTTTCAACTAAGTTATTCATTCTTTATTTTATTGTTTTCTCCATTCACCTTTTTGTTCATTCAAGTAGTTATCTAATCAGATGTACCATTTATAAAACTATGTTAATAATTAATTTTAAGATGGTCATTACTATACCCTTAACCATTGAAATCTTCTTGGGAAAAAATTGTTGAAAACCATTTAGCTCACTTAGATTCGTAAAATTTATCTCATATAAGCAATTTATTTATTGGTAACATAGAGTGGAAAACAGAATCAAAAACCATTATGAAGAGCATCATGAAAGTGTGAAGATGTAAAACATAAGAAGATTGATATGGATAGAATGAAATAATTGGAATGACCTAAAAAGTTATAGCAAGGCAAGACTGAACAACAGCAACAACAGTGAAACTAAGTTATTTTACATTCTCCCCTTGAGGATATTTAACACTTTCTTGTTGGTTTTAAGTATAGTAGTGACACAATCAGATTGCTATAGAGTAGAAGATGGATAAATTGGGAGGGCTTGGTTGCTTGAATATCATTTAGGAAGCTATTGTTTTATTGTTGGTAAGAGATTATGTGAACCTAAGCAAAGGCATTTAATTAGGTATACCATATTTGAAGTACATTTCTGATATAGGTTTTAGAAGATTTGGACAATAATTAATATAAGTTGATTATTTGTTTAGAAAGAGAGAGCAAGCACTAGCAAGGTGGGGCAAAGAGATGGAGAGAGAGAATCCTAAGCAGTATCCATGCTATCAGCATAGAGCCTAAAGCAGGGATTGATCCCACAAACCATGAGATCATGACCTGAGCTGAAATCAAAAGTCAGATGCTTAACTGACTAAGCTACCCAGTTCTAATTAATTAAAATATGATGAAAAGTACACATGTATGTAATTCCAATAGAAAAGTACTATAAAGTAAATAATTAAAAATAAATTCTATGCTTGAAAATTCAAATAACTGACATGAAAATTTCTCTAACGAGGCTTAATAGCAGATATTAGATGACTGAAGAAAGAATCAGAATTCTAAGATAGATCAATAGAATTTACATATGATAGCTAGAATCTACTAGCACTCATTGAAACACTAAATAATCACATAAAGGTTAATTTTATTGTCAAATCATTCGCCTTTGTTGCATAACATGAAGTTGAATTTTAACCACATTTCTAGGTCACCAATTCTTACCTTCATTAATTTATATTTCTCTTTTTCTATCTCCATCTATCCTCCTGGATTTTCCCAAGAATAGACTATTCTTTTTTTTTTTTTCTTTCTCTGCCTCTGTATTCAGGTCTTTTCTTATACTCCTATAAACACGTTCCCTACATCCTTAAGTCTGATTCTGACTTTTGACTCAGTTTCTAGTACCTGTTTCAAACCTAACATGGTCATATTTTTATCTCAAAACAAACACCTCAAGAAATTAAATACCAATTAAAATGTTATCAGTGATATTAGGATTCATACATTCAATAATAGTTTACTGAATTCTCTTCAGATACAAAATTGTGGACTCCTTTCGGATTATTATTTATTCTATGTCTGCTAATTAGGAGATAGACGTACCCTCATAATTACAACACATACTAGTAAAATTTTATTTGCATAGAAAGCTTCTTTATATCCAAATCTATATACTGAAATTGATCATAAATCATATCTATAATTTAAAATAGTTTAGCAAAGTAACAGGAACATAAATTTAAAGCATTTAAAGATAAATGAAACATTAGTTGTTATTTAAGAGACTATATGTATGAATAAAAGATCTACATTGGATTTCATTACTTCAAAATTTTGTAACATTAAGGATAAGAAGAAAACTTTCAATGTTTCTGGAGGAAAAAGAAGCACTTGGAGTAATGAAATAATAAAAACTATCCTCTTGCTCAAATATTCTCAAGAAATTACTTAAAGAAGTGCTCCTAAAGTGGGGGTGCTTGGGTGGCTCAGTCTATTGAGCATCAGACTTTTGACTTTGGCTCAGGTCATGATCTCTTGAAAATGAGATTGAGCCTTGAATCAGGGTCTGCGCTGACAGCATGGAGTCTACGTGGGATTCTCTCTCTCTCTCTCTCTCTCTCTCTCTTTATCCCAGCCCCCTACTCGCACTCTCCCTCTCTCTCTCCAAATAAACAAACACACATTTTAAAAAAAAAGATGTGTTCCTATGGCAAAAAGAGAAATGGTGTATGAAATTATTTGTTTAATTCAGGAATTCAGTAACAAGATATCCTGTGATAATGGCTGCAAAACATCCTTGTCTAAATTAGTGAATGCTAAAGAAACTCTTTTTCAAGGATAGTTTTATAGATCCATTCCACATATAAAGTGGACATGAAGCTGCATATTACTTCTAAAACTTAAATAAGAGGAAACTGATTCTTCTTTAAATACAAATAAATATATCAGTGAGAAATTTGAAACAAATTTAGAAGTGTAGAAAGAATGCAATGGACTAAACAAACTAAACAAACTAAATTTGACTGGAGCTGAATAATTGATTCAGCAGAGAGTAAACTGATCTCAAAGCTAGAAATACTACCATTCCAATGGACTTGGGTTGCAACCTAGGCAAATTCAGAAAATAAATGTAATTCTAGCATCATTCCATCAGTGAAGAATAATACATATTCATAATAATCTAAACATTCATGATTTGTTTTAACAATTATTTTTATTTTTTAATGTTTATTTATTTTTGAGAGAGAGAGACAGAAAATGAGTGAGGGAGAGGCAGGGAGAGAGGGAGACAGAACCTGAAGCAGGCTCCAGGCTCTAAGCTGTCAGCAAAGAACCCAATGCAGGGCTCAAATTCATGAACCCTGAGATCATGACCTTAGCTGAAGTCAGACGCTTACCTGACTGAGCCACCCAGTCACCTCTGTTTTCAAGTTTTAAACTCAACTTTTAAACAAAGCTCAGATGACTTAATTCTACTTCATGTATTCACTTTTAATATATGCTTAAGGTGATAATGTAAACACAAAAAGAAGTGATGGAACTTGGTAGGTGGAAAGGGTTAATTGGAAAACAGAAGAATAAGAGCACTAATTTCCTTAATTTTAATAATAGTCAAGATAGGTCATCTATATTTGATTAGAAATAAAGCTTAAATTTGTAAACACTGTCAACATAAGAACTAAATAATATCTATTGAGAAAAAGCTGGAGAGAAAAGGCAGTTCAGAGAATTAATGAAGAGGAGGTTCATCTTTCATAATGGACAGACAGTAACTAATATCTCTAATTCATAAAACTCAAAAGAGCAAAGGCTTTTTTGAATGAGCAAATAAGGCATGGCAGAATAATATAAAGAACTACTTAAAAATATTTGTCTCTATTTAGCAGACTTGAAGGTAGCGAATCTGTTGTTTTTTACTAGAAGTCACTTTGATTTTATTTACCATGTTCAATGTTCAATTTGTTTTTTGTTTGTTTTAAAATATTGTTGTTATATATTGTAACAAGTTCTTTTTTTAATTAAAAAATTAATGTTTATGTATTTTGAGAGAGAGAGTGCACATGCATGCACACACATGCATATGAGCAAGGGAGGTGTGGGGGGCGGGATCCAAAGCAGACTTCAGGCTCTGAGCTGACAGCACAGAGCCTGATGCCAGGTTCAACCTGAGGAGCCATGAGATCATGACCTAAGCCAGAGCTGGACACTTTAACCAACTGAGCCACCAGGTGCCCCAATATTGTAATAATTTCAGTAACATTTTAAGAAAATATCCCATCTCTCATGAAATACCTGAATTTAACAGGTTGAGTATATATAAGATTAGTGTGAAGCTCATAAAAAGTACCTAGTTTTGTGACTATTAGGTAAGCTAGGATATACGGTTCTCAATTTTATAATCAAAACAACAAACAAATTAAGCCTCAATTTTTTTATTGTGCTATACATAAAGTTTTCAGTGTTATATGCATATAACATTCACAGACAACACTGAATCGTTCAATTATGCAAGCGAATTTGTAGTTAATTCTAAACACCTATTTTCCATATTTTAAAGCTAATTTATAATCAGTTACTCTACTTGAATAAGATATTTGAATGATAGTAATTTTCTATAAAAATAATCATATACCACCAGAAATATAGATTTAAAAAGAGAAAAATAAATGCAAAGAAAGATAAACTTCATTAGGAAAAGTTAAAAGCTGATGAATTGTGAAATATCCTATTCTCTGTAAATTAAAAATATATATATAGTCTGTACTATATATCAGTCTGTACAAATAAACTGAGAGCCTGAAGGTGGCATTTCTATTCAACTCAGTTATAGATATTAATAGCTTATATGCCAAAACAGAGCATGATTTCCATTTCATGAAAAGAAGAAAAGATTGCTTCCTTTAACTGTGAAAAAAATGTTTTATTGAGTTTCTGTTCATCTCTCTTGCTATTATTTTAGAAACAAGAGATTTTCAGAGAAAAGCTTGAAGTAATTTCTCTAAAATTACCTATTTTGGTGTATGGTTTATGTACCTACAGATCAAACCAGCTGGGTCACAATTACAGAATGCTTACTATCTTTACATCTACTCACTTCTGTAATCTCTATAGCAACATTAGGTAGACACTGTTCTTATCTCTATTTTGAAGGTGTGGGGTTTAGATGAATAGAGGTTATGTAAACTTGCTTATTATGTTATGTCTCTCATCTGGTAAGTGACATCTGTAATTCAATCCAAGCAATCTGCTGTAAGATTTCTTATTCTTTATAAAACTAATTCATTTTAATAAGATCTATCACTCTGTAGGATCATTCCATATATTTCTGGTTATTTGTGCCCATAGAATAATTCATTTGAGTATTAAAAGACATGTGGCTTTCCCCTTATTTCCTGTTCAGGATTGCTCTATCAAAATGTTGCCTGTTGTAATGTCTCCTGCCAAGGATATAGGGTCTCTAAAATCTCTGTGATAGAGCCTTTTCAAAGTTCACTCCAAAAAGCAGGCGTTCCAAAACAATCTGTCTGGGTTCCCTATAATCACACCACTAATCCATTTAGCTATCTGCCCACTCATTTGTCTGTATCAGTCAGGCCTGTCCTTAAGAAGATTTGGAAGGAAGTGAAATAGAATATAGATACTCAAAGTCTCAAAGTCAAGGCTAGAGGAAAATAAATGCAGTGGGTTTATAAAATAAATCCAAGAATATGGCTAAAAATGCCATACCTTAATAATTTTAGGTAATCTACTAACTTGATCCTAATATTTCTAGCACACAGTACAGAAGAAAAGCTGGCCAGTTACACCATTTAGCATTGCTCATTATATAACCATTCATTATTTTTTTTTAATATGTTTTATTTATTTCTAGGAGAGAGAGAGAGTGTGAGCAGGGGAGGGTCAGAGAGAGAGGGAGATACAGACTCCAGGCTCTGAGCTGGCAGTCAGCACAGAGCCCGACGCAAAGCTCGAACCCACGAACCGCGAGATCATGACCTAAGCGAAAGTCAGATGCTTAACCGACTAAGCCACCCAGGCGCCCCATATAACCATTCATTACTGATTTAAGATAAACAGTAATTACTTTTGAAACTAATACCATAAAGAAATGTCACTAGAGGGTTCTCTTAAAAAGGATGTGGGTAACTTTTCTAAGACATCCTTGCAGGTGACAGGAGATGAGTTTCATATAACTGTTTCTTGAAGCTTCCTTCAATATAATCTGTTTTTACATACACTAAAGTTCCAACATGTAAAAATAATTCCACAAAATTTAGTGCATGCTTCTTTTTAATTATACTTAGAAACCAATTATGGGATATCTAAGGCACAGGTTAATTTAGATCTTCCCTAAAAAGGACATTTCTTCCAGTCCAATTTTTGATAAATGTTGACTAGAAATAAGGTTTAGATTAGATTAATATACACTGGGGAGGCTGAAATGTTGCTTTTAGAAACACAAAACTCCATGCTTCAGCAAATAACTGGGTTTACTTACACCAGTATTCATGACAGGGTGGTGTAATTTTGTGGAAATTGAAGAGCCTATTGTCAAAGCAAAAGTTTCACCAATATAAACGATCAAGAAAAACTTTATGCATGCCTACTTTGATAGAGGATAGAGGCCAGAACTCAGACTGAGCTTGACCACATCTGTCACAGAGGATGACGGCGTTTTTAAGATCTATCACCTATGATCATAAGCTATATGTGCTTGCTAATTGGCCTTAAATGAAAGAAAAGTAAACTTTCTCAATCTTCAAGATACGAGGCAGTTTTACCATTTGGTTGAAGTGCTCAAAGAAAACTGAGGAGAGGGTCCTCTGTGGTTAAGCCACTTGGATTTTGTAGAGGAATGGAGTAAGCAAGAAGGCAAGAAGACTGTCTAAACTTTGGTCAGACTAAAAGAACCCTGAAGGCTCGCTTGGCCTTATTAAAGTCTTGTGATTGATAAGACACTGTATGAAAATTCCTACAGCCCTAGAGCTCCCAAACAGTTGAAGGAACTAATAAAATAATAATTTATGTTAATATGACACCCTTCTTGCATTCTGGGCAAGTCTGAGAAACATGGCTCTGCTCATCTCCACACCTACTGAACAAGATCATCATCTTCCTTTGGTTATGATTCTTAAATGTCTCTGAGCGGTCTGATTCCACTAATTTCCGATTAAACAGAATGCTTGCTGCTACCAACCTGTATTTCTAAAAGACAAATTTGATGGAATACCCTACAATTTCACCCTTCAACTGATCCCTGCCCCTCATCCATATTTTGAGGCTCATCATTACAGCAGTCCTAACTCATGAAGACAGGGGATTTATTACAAGTGTTTGACAGGATATCTACCAGTAAGGCTTTTTTTTTTTTTCAAATTCAACATTTTAAACTTAAAATTCATGCAGATCTTGAATTTTACCCCCTATTTAATCACTGTTAAGATATAGATCATTTTATAGCACAGTAGATATAAATTTTTATGGAAATTGACAAGATGATGCTTCAGTTACTCCTATGAATTTCTCTAAGCCTTACATACACCTTCTAGGGTATAGAATTCTAGCCTGAGACGTACAGACACAGAGATAAAGTAAAAAGCTCTCATTGTAGTCTAGACAAATATCAAAACCTGTACCGAGCATACCTTCCAGGTAGTATCTCTCTCATCTTACCCTTTTTCTCATGCATCCTCTACTCCAAGCAATATCAACAAGTTTTTAAATGCCTGTGATTTTGCCTGGTTCCCTTTTAAAACTTTGATCAAACTTCATCTCAGGGAGCCTCTGCCTGTGTTTTCCAGGTACAGGTAGTCATTTCCACCTTTATATTACATACACCTTCCCCTGTAGGCAGTTGTTTATGGATCTGTCTCTTCCTTTAAAATGTAGGTTCATAAGAAGATTAAAAAGCATATTTATGAATATCCATTCTGGCATCTCTGGCACTTCACATAGCTACTGACACATATTGGTGCTCAAAAATATTTGTTAAATGGATGAAAAATTGACAGTGACTGAATGCACATAAATGGCAATGGTATTGTATCTCTAAAGGACAGATAATCATTTCCAATCCTGATTAGGATGATTCATTAACAAAACTTTAAAATTTCAAGTGATATAATGGATATGATAAAGTTTGTCAGAAACAAAATTTATGATTAACTCTCTTCAGTTTCTGATTATGTTCCACATAATTTGACAACAATAAGCTGCATTTAAGGTGAGCATGTATACTACTTTAGAGCTTTCATTGCCAAAATATAGATAGAATTTAAATGGGATTTCTAATTTGATTCAGTGAGCGGCAATAAAGTCTCCATTTGTTTGACAAATAAATTATTAAGCATAACCAGCTTGAATACATTCAATAAAGTAGTATTCGTGCATCCTTTTGGTTTGTGAGTTTTAGGATATACAAATTGAATAATCACATATTCTATTTATTTTATTTTATTTAAGAGACAGAGAGAGAGAGAGCATGAGCCATGTAGGGGCCAGAAGGAGAGAGAGAATTTTAAACAGGCTACATGCTCAGTGTAGAGCCCAATGAGGTGCTCGATCCCATGGCTCTGTGATCATTCCCTGCTTATGCTCTATCTCTCAAAAATGAATAAACGTTGGGGTGCCTGGGCGGCTCAGTTGGTTAAGCATCCAACTTCAGCTCAGGTCATGATTTCATTGTCTGTGAGTTCAAGCCCCATGTCAGGCTCTGTGCCATCAGTTCAGAGCCTGGAGCCTACTTTGGATTCTGTGTCTCCTCCTCTCTCTGCCCCTCCCCCACTCATGCTCTGTCTCTGTCTCTCAAAAAATGAATAAAAGTTAAACTTTTTTTAATGAATAAATGTTAAAATTAAAGAAAGTAAACTTAGTAGTTATTTATCCTTCTTTCACTGAATTTGCCAGCAAATCCTGGCACCTTTACCTCTAAAAATATCCCAAATCTGTCTATCTCTATCTCGATGTCCAAGTCTATCATAATTATCTCCCTCCCAAGTGAGAATACTAATCATTTTAACTGGTCTCCTTATTCTCACCCTCACTCTACTGTAGTCTGCACTCACTTCCAGAGTTATTTAAAACAATAGAATATAGTTATGATATACAAATCCAATATGACACCTTATGGCAGCACTTCAAATAAAATCCAACTTCTTTGCCTTTTTAGCCCACAACTCACACTATTCCTCTCTTACTCCGTTTCCAGAGACACTGTACTTCTTTAGGTTCCTAACACACCAACCTCATTTTTTATCTGAGGGTCTTGCACTACCGGCCCCTAAACATACAGAATTCTTCTCTGGGAGTTCAATCTCTCTTATTCAGATTTTGAAGAGGTTTACTTTGACTATACACTCTTTCACATCACTCTGTTTTATTTTGCCTTGTAGAACTTATTATTGTATATGTGTGCGTGCACACACACACACACATGCATGTATGTGTTTCTTATTTTTGTTATGTAGCTTTTCTCCAAATGAAAAGTTAGCTACATAAGAGCAAGGACCTTGTTTGTCCTGGTGTTAACTATTTCTCCATCAACAAAACAAAGTTGGACTATATTAAATATTTTAAGTAAATTAATGATTTCTGGAAGGCGGTCCATTATCAGTATATAAAAATACAGAGAAATACAACCATATATATATATACATATATATGGAAACTTTAGGATAAGAAAATAAGAATAAACTTATTTTAAAATTGATTTTTCTGAAATTATACATAAATGACTTAATCCTGAGAAAGACTTTTTAATGTTAGCCTTATTTATCTACTCATTAATCATTAGTCTGGAGGCTGAGTTTGCTGTTTATCCTACTGAATTTTTTTATCAGTATCAAATTCCTTTTTAAGTGTATTTGGCTTTGTGTATGATTAATAATATATTTTTTAAAACTTTAAATTTGTAAACAAAGATCTCACCTCATAGGATGGTATGTTAGGCTTTTTTCTTAAGTAGAAAAGACGTAGTTAAGGCACTCGGTACTGATTCAGTTTCTTTTCTGGGGATACTGTCCTATAGAGTCTGACCAGGAATGTGGGGAAAATGGTCCTCTAATTTCAAATCAAGACTGTAACTCTTTCATTTACAACCCAGATCAGAGGTGATGACCAAGAAATCTGATCTAAGGATCAATACTTACAACCACTGATGGATTTGAATGAGGTAGAGACCAACAGTAAGGGGAAATTTCTCTTCCATTCCTCATTTCCACTTAAGGAAACTTGTCTTAAAACTCTTGGCTTCTTTATCCCTTCTACTAATCCCCCCCATAAATGGTTCAATGAGTTACCCAGGTTGTTCAAAGATCTTAGTTTTTAAGAGGACCTAATCTTTCAAAAGTCCAGTTTGCAGGGAAGCTGATCTCTATCTCTGACAATAATCATAGGAGGCAGAAACCAAGTACTATGTTTTTCAGACTGGATGTACCCATCTGAATTCTATATGAGACTATATTCTTCTAGATATTATCATTACTAAATTTAATATTTTGATTCTCTGTTGGATGGATGTGCTATGATTATACTTTAGTTAAAACACAGGCATGAAAGAAAAAGGCTATTTGTTGGTTTAAACACTCAGACTCAACATTATTAAGAGTGATATATTTATCTGTAACACTAGAAATATATTTTCCCTATATTCCTTCTATAGTATTATATGTAGAATTTGGGACAGGTTTTTATTACAATGCCTCCACTTACTTAATCCAATAACAAACAGAAAAATAAAGTGGTTAAGGACATTGTTGTTTATTGGTATCAGGCCATTTTTAAAGCCATGGAATCTTGCTTGGGTTAATACCAAGTCTTTTTATTCTTGACCTCTCAGAGGATTCTCATAATTACTGGCTGGCTAATAAAATAATCTCAGTTTCTTAATAAATGTTAATACTTTTCCATGTCCACATATAAATACTTCTATTAGAGCTAAGATGAAGTTGGTGGAATTATGTAAGTTTATTAAAGCTGTGAGACATACAAATGTTAGAAATTATCTCTGATTGTACCGTTAGCAATTTTGAACCTATTTTCAGGTCATGAACAATTGGTAATAACAAGATTACTCTTGGTAATTATACACTTTCAGATTTCTTAATAGTCTATCAGGTGGAATAACAATATGGAAACCCATTTTCCTATAATGCTCACTCTCAGAAATGAATACTTTTTTTCTGTATAATGAAGCAGGAGTTTATTAGGCATGTCATCAGAGTTGAAAGGAAAAGTACAACAGACCTATTTCATGGTACAGTAGGCTTTATATCCGAGAGCACTTCAGAAAGGAGATATTAGATTTACAGAAATAATCTTGTTTCAGTTTTTAGTCAAAATTACAACACATTCAAAAGTCTGAGTACAAATTGGTTCAAGCTTGAATTCATCAGGGAAGCTATCTAAATTGGTTAGATTGTGTACTTTCAAATCAGCTCCTTTCTTAGTAGACACTTGCTAATCATATGCTAATCTCACTCCAATGGAAGTATTTATTCATTCTCAAATAGTTATACATAGCACTATGAAGATACTAATGAGATACTGTGCATGCAACAATTGGGAGATGGACTATGCAATATCTGCTCAATTCTGGAGGAATAGCAAGTGGGATGGGTCATTCAAATATGATAAGTAATATTTAGCATGTAGAATTATTATTCTTGAAAGGACATAGCACAAAAAGTTAATGGTCTATTGCCTACTTCTACTTTTAAGTAGTTTATGAAAATTGCCTTGTTAGAAAGAAAATGGCAATGTATTTTTCAAGAATTAAGAAATCTACTTCCATCACCACTGATCCTAACGGTCTGTGTCTGCTGGATTACAGTGAAGGAGGGAGGACAAGTAGACAGTGAAAGAAAATTAAGTATATAAAATAAAGAAGAAATAAATAAATATATATAAAGAATTCAGGTGGAAATTTCTGTTTCTAGACTAACTCAAAGATCCAAGCAAATCATTTGTAAAATAGGATCAATGTGTGTGTGTGTGTGTGTGTGTGTGTGTGTGTGTGTGCGTGTGCGTGTATGTGTGTTTAAACCAAAAAGAGGCTATTTCTCTATCTGGACATACATAAGTGATCGTACCTCTATAGTCCCTGAATGATTGATATTGAGGACAGACAAAGCAGGAAAATACCAGCATTTTTAATGAAGTCTAAGATGCCACCCATTAATAGACACTCCAGAAATTGACAGACATACCATTGACTCTTGGGGATTCTCTGGTTTTAGAAATGATAATATGTGAATAAATGCAAAAGATGTGCTTCAGATTTCATGAAATACTGTTGCAGTCCAAAAATCAATGGGTGCTTCTCTGGGTGTATCAATCAGGATCAAGAGAGCACACAGAAAACACTTTAGTAAATTTAAAAAGGAAAAATTTTAATATAAAAAATTTTAGCTAGTGAAAATGATTAGTTATTAAGAGCAGTAAAGAGGCTTCTGAAGAATATTAGCATTAGAATATTCCTATGTTCTGGGGTGCCTGGGTGGCTCAGTTGGTTGAGCATCTGACTTCAGCTTAGGTCATGATCTCTGCGTTGGTGAGTTAAAACCCCACATAGGGCTCTGTGCTGACAGCTCAGGGCCTGGAGCCTGCTTCAGATTCTGTGTCTCCCTCTTTCTCTGGCCCCACTTATGGTCTGTCTCTGTCTCTCAAAAATAAATAAATAAACATTAAAAAAGTGAAAAAAAATTCCTATGTTCTATAATATCCACTAGCGCATGAAACATGTCCAAGTAGATGGACAGAATAATGCAAGAGTACCATAGCAAAGACAAAACTCCTCTCTCAAATTTAGCATTAAAAAGTATGTTACCATCTGGCTTTGATACTTTTAACATCTTGTGTTACATGTTATAGAGTTAGTATAGATATAAATAATAATTTAATCATAGTTTCAGTGAGGCACTTAAGGAGGAAACTTCTTCTACCCCATGATAGGAAGTTAACACTGTAAAGGTAGTGTTAAAATCCTAAGTTTCCTGCCAATTAATACATATTCATGAAACAAAATCATTGTATTTTTAAGTTGACTGGTAATTAGTAACACTATCTTCTACACTTTCATCACTAGCTTTTCTTATCATCTTAGGACTTTTCCTGCTGTACTGAAGAGATTAATGTCTGAGTAGTATTCTTTTTTCAGTCCTAATTCTGTTATCTTGCATAATAGCAGCGTTTATTTGGACTATCATTCCCATTATTTCAGTGCGTGACTCATTTCCTCAAAATTCTATCTTCCAGGGACCTTTGCATCTAATTCACATCACCTACACACTCCTGAGAATAAGCCACAGCTATTGTCCTCATCATCACACTGCTCCATCGCTTAAAGACTGACTTTCTGCAGATACATGGTTATACCATTGATCATTTGTGACCTCCATCACCTATTCTTATGGCTCATTCTCAGTTTCTCCAACTACACTTTTACTTTGAACTCTAGGTCTTTGTGCCTTTTATCCTTCATTCTATAAAACCACCCTCTTGCAAATATTTTAATTCCTTTGTTGTTTTCTTTACTAACATTCACCAGATAAAGTAAAGTTTGGTCAGAGCTTCTCAGATGTGTGCTAGTGTGCCAGCACATAGGTTTCAGGTCAGCCTAGATATTGATCCTTGTAGCCTCTGGCCAGGTGGCAATTTTTAGATCAGCCTCATATTGTAGGCCAGCAATCTCTGGCTTCAAGGAGGCTTATCAGTGTATATCATGGTCATAAAATACTACGTATTTTTATGTGTACTCTGGTGTTAAAAAATGTTGGTAAACACTGCTTTGAATCAATGCAATAATCTAATTTGCTAATGCTAAACTCTGCTAATGAATCATGTTCTCTAGTATCTGTAAAATCTGATGCTGTCATGAAATTTCTTAGATACCGGAGTATACTTCTAAATTTCTCTATACCCCTTTAACTTTTAATCTTGGTAACAGAAAACCCATTTCAATAGATGACCTAATTTGTTACTCCTCAGAAAGAACAGCAATCAAAGAGCTCCATAAAATTCAGGACTTTCAATGTTCACATTTTATCACATTTGCTCCTTTTCCCCACCACATACTCATTCTTCTCCATCCCCCACACCAGAAGGGAGTATTATGTATTATCACATCTACACATGTGCTGGTTAGCTTTTCCCACAGTTTTGGGGCCTCTTCCTCTGTTACTTCTCTTACCTCTTAAATCTTCAAAATGTCTCTTTTCACTGTTTTATCAGCACTTAATCACTGATAAAGCACTTTATCAGCACTTTCTTCTTCTTCTCCTTCCTCTTCTCCGTCTTCTCCTTCTTCTTTTCTTTTCCTCTCTTTGTTGCCAAGCTTTTTAAAAATATTATCCGGGGGACGCCTGTGTGTGGCTTAGTCGGTTAAGTGTCCGACTTCGGCTCAGGTCATGATCTCATGGTTCGTGGATTCGAGCCCCGCGTCAGGCTCTGTGCTGACAGCTAGCTCAGAGCCTGAAGCCTGTTTCAGATTCTGTGTCTCCCTCTCTCTCTGACCCTCTCCCGCTCATGCTCATTCTCTCTCTCTTTCAGAAATAAATAAACCATTTAAAAATTTTTAAAAATATGTTATCTATAGGGTGCCTAAGTGGCTTAGTTGGTTAAACCTCATGATCTCAGTCATGATCTCAGTTCATGATATTGAGCCACACTGCACTCGCCGTGCAGTGCAGAACCTGCTTGGGATTCTCTCTCTCCTCTCTCTGCCCTCCCCCATGCACTTACACTCTCTCTCAAAATAAATAAACCCCGCCCCCCCAAAAAAACTAAAAAAATTATCTATACTCACTTCCTTATTTCTACTCAATTTCAGTCATGTGAAAAGTAACTTCTGTCCCTTTTCTCTATAGAAATTGCTCTTTGCCAATGTTACATCATTAAAGATAAATTCAATTTGTCACGTTTGAGTCCTTGTCTTAGATGATCTTGAGGTGGCATTTGTTAGCATAGATCTGTGTCTTCTATTTTATGTGTACTCTTCTGTTGGCTATAGTTTAATGTTTCTCTCCTTTGCCTAATGTGGTCTCCTGATGTAGCTCCTCTTCTTCAATTCCCATCTTAAATAGTGATAAGCCACAGGTTTTGTCATGGGCCCTCTTACTCTGCAAACATATTCTGAGCATACTTCTATATTATACTAATATTATAATTTAGAAATAAAAAATGTTACTTAATTTTGCAAAGTCATTCTAGGGATCAAAAATGGTCTTAATACATAAGCTACCAAATAGGAATTTTAATTTTCAGCCTGTTCAGTATCAGAAAATTTGTTTGGAAAATGCACATAAAGTTAAAAATATATGAACATACTTATACATAATTACAATAGGGATATTCTGCTTTAGGAATGGGATTTTTGAGAAATGGGATAGCTTTGCAAGTTTTCTGAATATCTACCTAAAATCAGATTGCAATTAGATAATGTAATGAAAAACCCATGCATAGCATTTAAAACAAAATTTAGTCACATGGTATTCCCAAAAACATGCACACACAGCACCAACAATTATTAAATATATTCACAAGAACTACAAACTATGTGCCACATGCATTTATTCCAGTGATAGACACAGGAAATAATAGGGCATATTATAGATCCAAAGAAGAGAATCAAAATAGCTGTCATGTATTCACTCAAAAGTACAGGATATCAACTTGGAGACAGTAGTGAGGCTTAGAATTGTGTGTCTATTCTTATACTGGGTGAGTACAAAGGAAGAACAGCCAAAATGCCTTCGGAGAAGTGTAGCTACATAAATTCACAAATCTGCCACACCCCTCTTCCTAAACAAGGCCCCACTCTGGGGAGAAACTCTTCAAAATAGAATAGAAATTAAGCAGGATAAGGACAACAGAAGTGAAGGAGGGAGAAGATCAGACATATTTGGGGGAGAGGGACAGACCTAGGACATCTCAGCAGGCAAGCCATCATATCCTAAAACAATATACGAACAAGCAGACAACAACAACAACACGAAGGGAGCCCTATAAGTTAAGGAAAGCTGACTTATTTGTCTTATTAATGCCCAAAAAGACTATTAACAAATGAAAATAAGCAACAGAAAGTATCAACGCTAACTTTAATACAAAGTTATTAAAAGAAAAATAAGAAATGTAGTCATTCATTATGGACAATGAAAGTTTCTGAAATAATGAAAGCAAATGACAAAGACATTGTCAAAAAAAAATCAGATCAAATATGCAACGTATTACTTCAAAATGAGCTAAAAGACATTAAGAAAATATCATAAGCTATGAATGAACAACATACACAGAAATTAGAAAAACTCAGTAATGAGGTCACAGAACTCAGAAAAGAATCAACAAAAGAAAACGTTTCCAAAAGAACATAACAAAGAATGAACATAGCAGATAATTACTTAGGATAATTAGGAGATGGGAAAAAAAAACAGAAATTAAGAAAAAAAATAAAGGATTTGAGAGAAACAGATAATTATTGAAACCAGGCAAAGAATATTGAATGTATGAATTAAGGATTCCCTGAAAAATAAAAACAAAATTAAAGAAAACAAACACCAAAAATATAATTCAAGAACACTACATTCTAGTAAAATTACTAGAAATAACTGCAGTTTAAAGGAAAATGCAACTTTTGGCCATAAAGGGGGAAAATAGCAAGAAGTGACTTATAATGGAAAAACAAAAGATTAACATCAAACTTTTCAATAGCAACAGTATGCCAAAAGAAAATAAAATATTTAGATACTCAGGAAAACTTACAATATTTAAGAAAGAATGAAAGAAAATGGGAACAAGGGATTTTATATCAAGCAAAGGTACTCTTAGGTATAAAAGTCACATATTTGTGATTATCAACATATAAGAATTCAAGGATTATTATCCCATGAGCCCTTCCTGAGGAATCCCCTAGAGTCTAAGCTTTAGGCAACCAAAATAATTAGAGACACCATAGAAAACAGGTTGTCAAGCATTATACATCTATATACTTGTAGTAGTAAACTAAATGAAGGCTAACAAGGAAAGTACATTGTACATATTGCTAATAGGTTCAGAATACAGAGATATGAATTAAAAAATAGAGGAAAATGAAGAGAGTTCATGAACAAAATTTAAAATATTATCCATAATTATGTTGACATTTTCTACTAGTATTTTTGTTCTATTATTTTATGTTTATACTGTAGTTTAAAGTAAATGAGTAATAATGGGATATTCTGATTTAGTCACCCCTTGTGTTCTTGAGATTAAGAGTTTAAATATGAAACAGAGAACATACAGATATTACCACATACAGATGAATGTTAAGTATAACATTCCATAACTCTAAATTTGAATTGGTAGTTCCAGAAAGAGTAATGAAATTGAATTCCACCAGAGACTTAAAAACATATTTTCTTGGGCACGACTAAACAATGTGTCTAGGTATGCACCTAGAAAAAATATGAAATAAAAAAGCACAAAAGTGAGTCTGTAACTGTTAGAAGAATGGTTGCTTCTGAAGGGAAGGGTTCACACTGACACTGTAGGGTCTTCAGGGGTATCTAGTAAAATTCAGTTTTTCTAAATGGGTGGTCGTTATAAGAGTATGTTACCTAGTTCACCTTAAAATAGCTAAGATATGTATTTTATGTGATTTAATGTTATTTTTAAAATAAAAACTGAAAATAAACTGTTAAAATTATTTTTCAACTTTGAAAAACAAACAAAAATGAGAAATATGCAATTTCCTTTGGGACTACAATATCTTGATCCCATGGCAAAAAATGGTCCCAAACTGCAATTATTCATTTCTTCAGCTCCTGTTTTTCAGTCAATTTAGGAGTCTCAGAATCACAGCAGGTGTAGCTCTAAGTTTTCTCTCACTGGTTGTATTGCATCTAAGAACCTATCTTCCTGTGCGTATTTCATACGGTTTTGCCCTTGGTGGTGCCTGATCAAGGCCACTTCTACCCAAGGTTTTTGCAAGACATAGGAGAGATTATGTGGAAAAATGTTATTAAATGCAAATGCCTCTTAGGGACTACTATAAAGGGAACGTTTAGTAATTTTACAAAGGTTGTGTGGTGAAATTCATTCTCAAGATACTTTTCAACCACCCCTTTGCAGTAGTGAGAAGGTGAGCACAACATTGTAGAAAAGCAGCATCCTAAAGGCAAACTGGAGCGTCAGATCAGAGCAGTTAACAGTACCAGAAGAGAAGCTGATTTGTAGGAGTGAGTAGCCATTGGAGAAGGTTTTAAATGAGAACATTTTTAGGAATGTAATTCACTGCCAAGCTGGTTAAAGACCTGCCTTTGTTTCAGCAGAAAAAAAAAAAATGATCAGGTAGACTGATGCGTGCTTCACCAAAGCACGTGAAACCAAAAGAAATATTCAGTCAAGATTACTCTAATATTACTCCAATAATATTGGCTAAGAGTTTCAGTGTCTTCTTACAGAAGAGCAAGTTGAATCAGTATTAAAATCACATGATATAATGCAAGTAGTCATTGTGTATAATTATACTAAAATTACTGCCTAATAAAATGTATATAATTTTCATTTCATGTTGTGAGTTGTCATCCAATCTTCTTGTTATCTTCAGTATGTTTGTAGGAGGACTTAGAAACTGTGAACATGAGTTCTTAGTCACTGTTTTGAATATTCTTGTCCCTTTTACACTATGTTTGTATCCCACCAGAAGTTTGGGTACTTTTGTTGAAAACCCAGGGCTTCATAATCTACCCACTTCTACGATTCACTGATTTTATGGGTTAGCAAAAACCCTGTCTACATATATTCACAATTTAAAAAAAAATTAGTGTCACCAACAGCTTAAAAATTCTTCACATTGTGAGAGTAGTAAATATTGTTTAGAGGATGGAAACACTATATAAATATTCAAGCTTTTGTCTGTGTAACTACCTTTTAAGCAATTCAACACAATACATATTAGTTAATAATTTATGAGTTTTCTTTATAGTCTTAGCTTTACTAAAACTTTTTATAAGAAGAAAGGACATTTTATTATTATTTCCTGAGGAAATTTATGTTAATGTTTAGATAAACTCAAATTACACTATTAAGTATACACTGCATTTTCTAAATATTATGGCATAAGTTTGTTTTGATTCAAAAATTTCTTCGGATACTACCTGTGTAGAACTTTAGTTCCCACATCTATGACATATAATTTTTAAAAAATTTTATTTAAATTCCAGTGTAATAATACAGTGTACTAATACAGTGTAATATTAGTTTCAGGTGTACAATATAGTGATTCAACAATTCCATACAACACCTGGTTCTTATCAAAAGTGCCCTCCTTATCTCTACCACTTATTTAACCCATCCCCCCACCACCTCCTCTCTGAGAGCCATCAGTTTGTTCTCTACATTTAAGAGTCTATTTCTTGGTTTATTTCTATCTCTTTTTCTTCACTTTGATCATTTGTTTTGTTTCTTAACTTCCACATATGCGTGAAATCATATGGTATTTGTCTTTCCTTGACTGACTTATTTCGCTTATCATAATACTCTCTAGCTCCATCCATGTCTGTGCAAATGGAAATGTTTAATTCTTTCTTGTAGCTGAGTAATTATTTCATATTATGTGTGTGTGTCTGTGTGTGTGTGTGATCAGTTAATAGACATTTGGGCTCTTTCCATATTTGGCTATTGTGAATAATGCTGCTATAAACATCAGAGTGCATAAGTCCCTTTGAGTTAATATTTTTGTATTCTTTAGATAAATATCTGGTAGTGGGACTGCTGGACAGTAAGGTAGTTCTATTTTTAACTTTCCTTTTTTTTTAATGTTTTTTTTTTAATTTATTTATTTCTAGGAGAGAGAGAGACAGCGTGAGCAGGGGAGGGTCAGAGAGAGAGGGAGTCACAGACTAAAACAGTCCAGGCTCTGAGCTGGCAGTCAGCACCGAGCCCGACGCGGGACTCCAACCCACGAACCGTGAGATCATGACCTAAGCGAAAGTTGGACGCTTAACCGACTAAGCCACCCAGGCGCCCCTCTTTTTTTTTTTAAGTAGGCTCCATGCCCGGTGTGGAGGGCCCAGTGTGGGGCTTGAACTCACAACCGTCAGATCAAGACCTGAGCTGAGATCAAGAGACGGATGATAAAATGACTGAGCCACTCAGGCTATTTTTAACTTTTTGAGTAACCTCTACTGTTTTCCAGAGTTGCTACATGGTAGAATCTGAGTTCTTCAGAGTCTAACATTTCTTTTTTTTTTTTTTTTAATGTTTATTTATTTTGAGGGGAAAGAGACAGATTGTGAGCATGGGAGGGTCAGAGAGAGACACATGCACAGAATCTGAAGCAGGCTCCAGGGTCAGAGCTTTTTGCAAAGAGTGCAAGGCTGGCTCAAACTCATGAACTGCAACATAACCTGAGCTGAAGTTGGATACTTAACCAACTGAGCTACCCAGGCACCCCTGGAGTCTAACATTTTTGAGGAGAATTATATTGATTCTTGGAGAACTGTTAACATATCAGGTCTAACCTATAGTGAATTGAAAAAATTTCAATTGAAATTAAAATTTATTTGATAGGCCTAACATACATAAGTATCTAGTTATTTATCTGACAGATAACTATGGTGAAATCACATACTCCAATTTTTACAGAGCTTGGAAGCAGTTTCATCAATGTCTGCTGGAATTTTTATCTGACAGAAAAGAAAATAAAAAAATAAAACAGTAAAAGAGTAAATCAAGTTGGATTTGAGGAAACAGAAAGTTACCTTACATTCCAAATGACAACTACATAATGTAACTGTAAGAGGTTGGTCCCACCACATTTCATTTTTGTTGGACAGTTTTAAGGGTAAGGATGATAGATCATAACTGTTATTTATACAAATTAAATTCTCCAAAGAAAAATACCTACAAAAATTTGAAATAAATTTATAAATACATGTTGTAACATTTTTATTATGGCATCTTAAGAAATATGAACTTACTGCTACTTTAAAAATTAGGAAAAAATGAATGAAAATAGGCTTGTGTTGTATTTCTGTTATCTTTTGAATTGTAAGGTATGATTTTGCTTTTCTCATAAAGATAGATTGAATAACAATGAAAAATTAACAGCTTGTGTCAAAATTACAGATATCTCACCATAATCATATTCTTACAATAAATTGGAGTATATATTCATATGGGATGTATTCCAAAATTATATGCATAAATTCTTAAATGATAATAGGTATAGATGGTATGTCTCTAATATAATATGATTAACTTATTATATCATTTTTCTCATTAAGTCTCCCACTAAAATAAAAGTCTTCCTTTGTGTTTTCTGATTCATTCTAAATAAAAAGAACTATACAGAACAGCTAAAATTGAATGAAAGAGTTCTGATCTTACACACAAACTTATATAGTTTACTTAAACACAAATTATATAACACTTCAGAAGAGGACAGGTCAAATAACTTTTTTCCCTATAGTAAATGATTTCTTTTTATTGATGGTAATATTATTTACCATTAATTGAGCCTTTATAATGTGTGATACATCACTCTATTTGCTCCATATATATTCTCTCTTTGTACTTCAACGTATGTTTGTGAATAGCTATCATCATCATAATTTCAAAGATGGAAAACCTGAGACTCAGAGAACTAACTTAACCTGTTCAAGTTTACATATTTAGAAAGCAAAAAAAATTTTGATTCAATTTTAGTTCTATCTGAGTCCAAAGTTTGTGGCATTTTCCCTTTATACAGAGTGAATTGCTCATCTTTCTGTGTTGTTCCTCTCATGTCAGTCCAGCGGAGAGGGCCTGCTGAGTGAGTACTTTAGGTATCAGGAACCTGGGACGTGGCAGCAGAAACGTGGAAGAGAGACAGCTGTTGGCCACATCTGGATGAACAGCCACTTACTGAAACTAACAACCTGAAGTAGATTTCCCCATCTAAGATATAAGTCCCTGATATTCAGAATGTTCTTTGGGGCCTAGGTCAAAATGAGACAGTAAACTGAACTGGGAATACAAAATCCAGAAATAAGAAGGAAAACAGTGGCATCTTCCACACTACACTGAGGTAGACATAGAAGTGAAATCACAAAAATCAGTGAGTATATGGGTTACCTAAGCTCACCTGTAGACACATACTGCACCAAGCATAGAAACAGCAGAGTCACACACAACTCCTCTGGAGCTCCTACACCAAGATCTACTAATATACCAGGATCTACTAGCTCTGGGTCTGAGTTTGAACAAACCTATAGGGGATTGAGAATTTTAACAATCAACTCTGAGTGGCTGTGGCCTCAGCGAATGACATTTTCACATAAGGTCCACAATTTTAGTCAAGGAATGCACTTACAAAATAGCTGCTTGAATTAAGGTCTTAGTCTGTCACTGTTAAAGAAAGAGAGACAAATAGGAAATAAAATATTCAAACCTATGCTACGGTTGCAGTAGTAATCTGACTTAACAAGCTCAGCTAATGGAAGAAAATGCTCTAGGTTTATAATAAAGTTGCATGGTATAAACAGGAGAATATGAAAGCAACTAACATAAACTCACAAGATTGATACTTAAATTAGATATATGATAGGAATATTTTTATTTTTTATTTTTTTAATTTTTTAATGTTTTAAAATTTATTTCTGAGAGAGAGACAGACAAGTAGCATGGGCAGGGGAGGGTCAGAGAGAGAGGGAGATAACAAATCTCCCAGGCTCCCGGCTCCGAGCTAGCTGTCAGCACAGAGCCTGACGCGGGGATTGAACCCACAAACGGTGAGATCATGACCTGAGCCGAAGTCGGACGCTCAACCAACTGAGCCACCCAATTGCCCCAATAGGAATATTTTTAATGTCAAACAGAATTACAACTTCTTAACATTAATTTCTTCTCAAAATCAAAATTAAATTAAAATAAAAAATAGTACTGAAGTTCTATTATACAAGAGGCCTGTTCAACATTCATGTTGAACATAGGCTGTCTCATAGATGAGACTCTATTTTTTCCTAGATTACTGTCACATACATAATAATTTCCTATAATCACATTTTTTCAAAATTCAAAATTGTAGCAAGTTTTTATTTCCTTTGCCTTAAAATTAAGGTGTCTATAAAATGTTAAAATGTTTAAATTATATCATCCTATATAAGAGAAAACTTTCAAAGTAATTTTTAAGTACTTTGAGGTAGTCTTAATGTTACTGGGAACAAATGAATATATTTCTCTCTAAGATGATTTCAATTGTTGTACTTTCAACTATAATTAAACAAGCAATGCCTAATATTCACAGATGAGCTGTCAGAATATTATGCCATCAGACTTCCTGTAAACAAGGCACTTTTGTTATTTCTAATTGATTGAGAAAGCGGTATTATTGAACCATAATTGATTTTCCTTTTCTATTTTGTGCAGCCCAGTGGTTGTTTTGTGTGGTATGTTACTATAAAATGGTTCCTTAATTTAATTTTTGGAGTCTAAGCAGTCTTATTGTATCTAGCAATCTACATATTTATTTGCCAGCATGCACTTGATGTTTGCAGTCAGATTTGGAATCTCATTTCAAACTGTTACTTCATCATTTATGGTAAACAAATTCCAAAAATAAAAACAGTAACTTCGATCTGAAATACTACAGGATAAATTAAATAAGGGTTTATTTGTTAAACCATCTTTCATAATCTAAAATATCAACTCTACAGCTCAATTGTTGATTAAGTTCTAGAAAACAATAGCAAAACAGAAGATGCAAAAACAAAGCAAGATTGCCAAGAACGAAAATGTCTTTTAAATGATGCCTTGAAAACAAATTGGAGGTTACTAATATCTGATATTTAAATGAACATCAGCCTCTGAGAGTAATTATATATATATGAATGAAGTTCCAAGTGTGAACTAGCTTAAACTCCAAAGCAATAATCCTGTTGGACATATAATGCATGTAAAGCAGGGTAATTTGTATAGATTATATATAACAAGGAGGCAAATTTAGATATTTGTTGCTCTTGTAAGTAAAAGTCAATTACATATAGGAGCACCAGCGTGGCTCAGTCGGTTGGGCTTCTGACTTCAGTTCAGATCATGATCTCCCAGTTTGTGAGTTTGAGCCCCACTTTGGGCTCTGTGCTGATGGCTCAGAGCCTGGAGCTTGCTTCAGATTCTTGCCTCCCTTTCTCTCCCTGCCCTTCCTCTGCTCATGTTCTGTCTCTCTGTCTCTCTCTCTCAGAAATAAGTAAAAACATAAAATATTATATATAATATTAATGAATGTGATATCAAAAGTGGTCAGAGGGTAGTGCATTCAATTGTTCTGATATCAAGGCCTTTGGTTTCTTATAAGAAATGCATTTTCTTAAATAGGAACACTTATGGATGTGATGTCCAGTATGGTAGCCACTAGCCACATGTAGCTGTTGAGCACTGGAAATGTGGTTAGTGTAAGAGGAAGTATATTAAGAAAATATTTGATTTAAGTTAACTTAAATTTAAATTTTAAAACTGATCCATTTTAATTACTTGAAAAAATTTAAATACATTTAAATAACTTGGTGTATATAAATCTATATTTTCAACTTTAAATTTTATAAGTGAAAATACAGATCAAGTAATTCCACTGAAAAATCATTATCCAAATAAAAAATGCTCTGTAAATGTAAAATACTTAACAGATTCAAAGACTGACTAGAAAAAATATGAATAATGTTATTAATGTTTTCATATTTATTATATGTAAAATATTTATGTATAAAATATTGGGTTAAATAAAAGTTAAGTTCATTTTCTTTACTTTTTAGTGTAGGTATTGAAAAACTTAATTATATATGTGGCTCACATTATATTTCTATTGAGATAGAACAGAAATATACAGAGTAAATTTAAACAGATTGTTAAGAATATATTTTAGGGCAAGCTATTTTAAATACATTTCTCTCTTCTTTCCCTAGTTATCTCCTTCCCCATACTGTTCCCACAACCAGAAATTCTGACAATGTAATTCATACTGTTGTTTTAATGGGCAGAGAAAGGCATAATTGGGATAACAGAGAAAAGAGGAAGGTTGAAATTTCCTAGGCTTTCTTCTGTCCCACTATATTAGTCTATTCTTATTCCTATCACTGACTAACAGGAGATGGCAAAGGAAAAAAAAAATGAGTGGAAACAATAAAGATTCAAAGATAAGGAGGAATGTGAGAACGTAGGAGTGGACTGCCTGTCTTTCCAGAAACTGTTCCCCAATGGCCACTAAAAGGTCCACATTTCCTCCAAGGAGGTTGTGAGAGCAGAGATTGTTCAGAACAGGATGAGGGAAAGAGCTCTCCACAGACTGAGATTTAGTCAGGCCAGGTCCAGAGTTATAGGATGTTATCAGAATAGTACTGGTGCTATTAGGAAGAAGTGAACAAATGGAAGGACAGTCTATGAATTTACTCAAAATATACAACTTTTGACAACTTTCTTTTTTATGGATGAAAGAATGGCTTCTACTACTTACCTAACAAGTGACATGATAAAGTAAGCATTGCTTCAGGATATTAGGGCCTATTACGGACAGGTCAACAAACATGTGAGGTGGATTAGATATAACTTAGAGGGATTAAGAACTGATATACTTGAGACTTCAAGTCATAAAAAAAATCTAAAAACTTATTTTTAATAACATGAAAAGTGGTGACATTGTTCTATCTAAGCTATTTATTGATTTAAAAACATAAAGAAAGAAAAATGATTAGTTAATTCCTTAACATTTGAGTCAGTTTACTGAAAGCAGAATATATTGTCTCAGGATGATAATACATCCTAATAGTTCAAAAACACTGAATTCTGCATCATTTTGCATCTTTTTACATTTACATCTTAGTTTCTCTGATATCATTTGAATTTGATAAACAACCTAGGCTTTTCATCTACAAATCCACCTAACAGTGAAGCTGAAGGCTAACTAGCAAACAACAGTCTTCATTAAAGTCTATACCAACAGAAATGCTCTTACTGAAACCTTGGCGGTTTCTCAAAGCAGATCTCACAGTTACCGCCCCCAAATCCTTTCATTTTAATAGCAAACCATAAATAGTAATTTCAGTATTTGCTTCACCGTGAAGTACTATTTCAAAAGGTCAAGATATTTTTATTAAGTCACACTGTGATGAAATGCTAATAATGGAAATATCTTATGTGCTTATTACATATCAGATGTCAAAATGACCATTGTCTCTAGCTCAGTGACTCCTTGGAAAACTCCTTTTAGTAAAATCACTAGCATTTCTACTTCAAAGATAAAAGCAAATTTGTGATGATTAATAAATAATCTAAGGTAAGAACTGAGACATGTTGGAGCCTGAATTCTTCTAAGCCTCTGCTTCCAAGCTGATGCCCTTTCCCATTCTGTCATTCTGGCTCTTTTAATATCTATCATTTGATACTTTTATTGTAAATGTATAATATCTTTTTATCAAATAAACTATTATTTATTATTGAAACTGAAAATTCCTAATATTATTTGGTTACATAAATCATTCAACAAACAGCAGATCTAAGTTTGCGTTTATCCTATCCTAAGTTCAGTCAAAAAATGAGAAGTGTAATTTATTGACATACTTGTCACTTAAAGAACAAACTTTTATGGTGTCTTATTTTCAGGGGACTTTTATTCTCAATATGATTTTAAAGTCCAAATGATACTTGCTTTAAAAAATAAGTTGAATTGATTTTTAATCAACATTTTTCTATTAATCTTGAGATTATCATACATGGATCACAATTCCAAGAAACATGAATTTCTGGGAATATAAGGCTTCTTGTGCCAAGAACTGCTGAAAAATCTTTACTCCAATATTTGACATTTTATGCTCCTCTAAATGTATTCTAATGCATGGTCATGCTACAAAATGACTATCATTAGTGCTGTCACAGGCCATGGCTGTGGGAAGACCATGACTAATGCTAAGCTATCAGCACTGTCGGTGCAAGGTGTATTCTCATAATTTCTCAAACTGACCATGGAACCAATTTCCACTGATCCCTAAGTCATAAAACTTTACAATTACCCTGAGTTCATTAATAATGTATTACAGTTCTCATTCTCAATCAGAGTTTAATCAGACCCATGTCTCACAGGAAGGTTGACAAGTAAGCCACAAAATTATCCATATAAATGTCAAGATTTATTTTCCTAACATAAATGATCTAACCTAGTCAAGCATAGTTAATAATAAAATCACTCTCTCTGAGATTACCAATCACCTGATTGTCATACCCATTTTGGCCTTATATCTCAACCTCTCTAACTGTAGAGGTTATGAATTTGGTCCACATAAATAGACCAATTTATATGAATCATGTTCATTTTCATATTAAAAAATACAAAACCATGAAAACATATAATATTGCTTATTACTTATTTGAAATAGGCACAAAACCAAATGGTTCAATTCATTTCATGTCAATGAGATAAGTATTAGGAAAGAAAAAATAAGTTAAAATAGTAATTTTAATTGTATATTTCTCAGGCTGCCATCTTGACCAAAGTCATAATGACAAATTTCTACTTCAAATACAAAATCTCAGAATACTTCCAAATAGGGAATTATGTATTAAGACAGTTTTAAAAAGTAACTGCATTGGAGGGGAGCCTGTGTGGCTCAGTTGGTAAAGCATCTGACTTCGGATCAGGTCATGATCTAATTGTTCTTGTATTCAAGCCCCACATCAGGCTCTGTGCTGACAACTTAGAGCCTGGAACCTGCTCAGATGCTGTTTCTGCCAACTCACGCTATCTCTCTCTCTCTCTCTCTCTCTCTCTAAAAAATAAACAAACATTAAACAACTGCATTGGAAAATAAACATAATCTTGCCTCTGCTGTGCATTTTGCTAACATTCTGTGAATAAAAGTATTTGATATTTTAATAATGAAGGATATATATAATGAACATATTTGGAGTTCTTGTTGCTGTCTACTTATTGTTATACTATCTACCCATTCTTGATGTATTTTGATCATGCCATAAGTTGAAAAACATATATTATATTCTCCACAACATATATATGAAATTCTAAGTCTTCTAGAAAGGTAACACATTAGATTACTAATTACATAAACATTTATCAATTTAAGAAAATGTATGCAAGAGTATAATTTATTTGCTTTGGGAAGATTGATAGAGGTAAATGGATAAATAGATGTAAGATAAACAAATGCAGATGAAATTTTAGAAACAACATATTGATTGGGAAGTACTAGACTATCTTTCAAGGCTGCTAGTGAAGAATTTTAATATATTCTTCCAATTTTTATATACCATCTGTCTTAATAAAAACACATTGTTTAGAGTAGCTTCACTTCTGGGCACAAACAGACAAATTTGTTGACACAATTCTGACAGCTCTATTGAATAGAGAGCAGAATTGCATTCATTTATTCAATTTCCATGCATTAGGTTCACAAGTCTTTAGAAGAAAAAGAAAACATTTTAATATAGATAATTAGAACAAAAAATCAGTATTGTACAATTTTTACTTATCAAATAAATAAATTAGTATGGATTAATCAAAAATTTAAAAAGCAAATGTATTTATTTTTCTTTTGGTTGACTTATTTTCTCTTGGCCAAGCAATTTAAATTTCACATTTCTGAAAGTTAAATTGATATTTATAGAAATCTACAGGAAGCATTCAATGCTACGACTCTACACATGCCTATGTAGAAATTTGATACATTTAGCATCATATTTGTAAAAGCATCTACATAATAATTTTCCTAGATGCAATAACTTGACATCTATTCAATGTTTAATAGTAACAGGTTAAATATAATAAATATCTGATACCACATATATTATTTCATAAGAACTACTACTTATTAAACCCTCTTTTCCAAACATTTATATCATTTTCTTCAGTTAAGGACACTTTATTTAGTCTTATCTATATTCTTTTCCACCAATCACTCCTTTTTCAAGGAGATGTATATGCCTGTGACATTGTGGTTTAAGAAATCGACATTTGGTCCTCATTATATTTCTGGCACAGAATTCCTAAATCCCTTGGAATTCTCTATGATGAAAAAGTGATAAAAGTGTCTCCTATTAGGTTAATGAGCTGACTTTGGAACCCACCTAAGAATGAGAGTTCACTGCCAGGGGGAACAATCATGAATAACATAGAACTTTTAATCCCATTCCCTGATTTCTAGGGAAGGGATAAGGCCCAAAAGGTGAGTTCAAGCTCCAGTGGCCAATGATTTAATCAGTTGAGCCTTTGTAATGAAGACTCCATGAAAAAGAAACAAAACTGAAAGCTACTACCATTGCCCTCATATTCCAGAATGCCTCCACATGCCATGGTTCTGGGCTCCAAATTTCATGAAGGTAGAAGATCCTTTTGGGGGGACTTCACCCTATGTGTCTCTTCATCTGGCTGTTGATCTGTATCCTTTAATATGCTTTGTGATAAATCAGTAATCTAGTAAGTAAACAAGGTTCTTGAGTTCTGCTACTCTAGCAAATTAATCAAAACCAAAGAGGGGTTTGTGGGAACCTCTGATTTATGGCCAGTTGCTCAGAAGTACAGGTTACAACCTGGACCTGTGATTGGCATCATGCGGGAGGGAGTTGTTGGAACCTCCAGTCTGTAGCCAGTGGATCAGAAGCACATATAGCAACTGAGCCCTTAACCTGTGGAATCTGATTGGATCTCCAGAAAGATAGTGTCAGAATTTAGTTAAACTCCATGATCCCTATCAGATGTCAGAAAACTGGTGGTATTTGGAGAAAACCCCCACAAACATTAATATTGAGTGCAGAACCAAAATAACACTTAATAAACTATTTCTTTTGTTGAGCCTATTCTCTAATTAGGCTTTCTTTATGGACTGTATTCAAAACCTCTTTCATAATAGAACATTTCCATACATTTCTATAATATCTGCAGGCAGATTTGATATTTTTACCATTTAATATAAAAATGTCATTTCAGGGGCACCTGGATGGGTCAGTCAGTTAAGTGTCCGACTTCAGCCTAGGTCATGATCTCGCCATTCCCGAGCTCGAGCCTTGAATCGGGGTCTGTGCTGACAGCTCAGAGCCTGGAGCATGTTTCATATTCTGTGTCTCCCTCTCTCTCTCTCTGCCCCTTCCCCACTCACACTGTCTGTATCTCTCAAAAATAAACATTAAAAATTTTTTAAATGTCATTTCATAGTTAATTTATTAAATTTGTATATTTCCAAGTCACATACTGAGATTATATTTCTGAAATATAAATGACTCATATATACAGGAAATCTTTATAAAAAGACTACTGTATGATTAAAATATCTCTGTTTTTAAATTTTAAATAATGCTTAGAAGGAAAACATGTATATTTCTAAACCTCATTTCATAATTGTTAAAAAATAAGTTAATATCTAATGGCTAATCCAGGGTTCAACCTAAATGACACAGAAACTATTTGAACTGCAGGGTAAATGATGACACTATTGTATTCCTGTCTTCTCCCTTAGAATCTCTCAAAAGATTCTCTAACCTTGCACAATGAGTCATTGTCAACCTCTGAAAACAGGTTGTTTCTCACTACAAAGCAAATCCATTTGTTATGAGAACTGCCCTTAGCTTACTATGAGTTTTAAACACAAGAATACAAATTCTGATACTGAGTTGTGCTCAAGTGTTAGAGACAAACTCGTTGCAATTATTAGGTAAAGGCATTTTTAGAATCAATCCACCTCACCACCTTTAGAATGTGAAATGATTTTCACTAAGATCACCCACCCACATAATGTGGGCTTGCATCCACAACAGTAACATCAGACTAGAAAAGTAGAACCAGGAATAGGATTTCACTAATATCACTTTTTAAAATATAAACAAGATCTACCCTACAAACTATTTTGTCAAAATATCCCCTTCACTCTAGTCTATTCTACTGTCTGGTATCCAGTTTTAAGCCTAATGCCTCCTAACTGGCTTAAAATTAGTATACTAGGTCCTTTTTCTATCTAACCTAATCTCTCTGTAATTTAAATGTCATGGATGGGGAAATCATAATTTGGACCAAATTTTTCAAACCTGTAAAAATATATAGGGGTTTTGTTTCCCTTCAATCATCTATAATTTAAATACAAATGTCTAACTTTTAATTTGTCAGCATTTTCATGGTATTAAATGTAGGTAAATGTCTGTAATTATCTCCAGTGTTGTGAAAGCTTAAGAATAGTTCTCAAAATAAAATTAGTATTTAAGGAGAAAAACCTACAGCACCCAGCACTCTAAAATGTATAAGGAGTATGACTCAAGAAAGTAAGAATTCTGGAATTAAAAAGAGTGTGGATCACTGGGACCAGGGAAAGTTCTGGTCATGGTACACATATCACAGACAGTATCTTCCCAGGGCAAAAAAATACAGGGATGTTGAGAGTATTATAATTAAATATTAAAGGATTCAATTAGTCTAGGAAATGTCATTTGATCTTTTAGCTGATGAACAGAAGACAGTAGTAAATAAATAAACACTGGAGTTGTGAGTGAAACTGGGAGCTATAAAAAAGACTAAAAGTAAAACTTACGAGACCTAGAAAATCACTGGGGCTGCAGGTGACCCCAAACTGTGAAATGACTCTAATACAGAGGCTGTTTTCAGACTCAGCCATAATCTTGTTGTAATCACAACAATCAAATAAGAGGATATTAGCAACTCAGAGCATCTGTGAGTGATCCCATATGAGGACCCACACCCATTTGTCAACATTTTTATTCCCCTAATTTCCTGTATATAGTATTTTTACCATCACTTAATCTTTAGGTCCTTTTTCTGTGGAGAAAACATCCATAGTCCCCTCAAACTTTCCAAACCTAAAGGAATATGCAAATGAATAATTACTGTGGTTTAATCTAGACAGAATAAGAATATATTACTTTCTATGTGATTTAGAACAGGTTACTTAAAATCAAATAAAGCAAATTCCAATTTCTTAACAGGAAGAGAATAAAATAGGGTAACTGAAATATGTCCAGTAAGATTTAAGGTGGTAGTATAGTTCCATCTAATTCTCTGTTGACCAGCAGAATAGCTAATGGATGTGGAAGTTACATGAACTGTTAAATCTTTAAGGTCTCTGAAATAATTCTCTCCTTTGATCATAATTGTTCAATGACATTTTCATATTCACAGAACACAATTCAAGTATCTTAAGGAACTCAAGTCCTTCCCTAATGTCTTCTTTAACAGCCCTTCCATATTTACTTCCCACTGCTCCTCTCTATGTAACTTGGTGTAGTCACAGTGAATTATCGAATTCATTCTTCCTATGCTATAGATGTGCCTTTGCTCCTGCTTCTTTCTCCAACTCCACAAGTATATCTACTCTCTCCTTCAAAGACCTACTCAATGTTTCTCTTTTTTTTTTCTTAAATAGTTTATTGTCTAGTTGGTTTCCATATAACACCCAGTGCTCATCCCAACAAGTGCCTTCCCCCATGCCCATCACCCCCCCTTTCCTCTCCCCCACCCCCTTCAGCCCTCAGTTCATTCTCAGCATTCAAGAATCTCTCATGGTTTCAATAAAGTAACATTTCTAGATTTCTCTCCCTTCTCCCTTCCTCCAGATAAAAGAGATTTCTCCCTTCTCTGACGTCTGAATATAACCTTCCTGTGTCTTACGGAGCACCAGATTCCATACATCTTCCCTTCTCCTATTTTTTTTCCACAACCTCCTTCTCCATTATCTTACTTCCTTCACTATTTTAAAAATTCTTATATGAAATTAAACAGGCATTAACAGGAAAAAGACTAAACCTTTTATTTATACTACAGGCACAAGCAACTTCCTTTGTTCCTTCAAGTTGTACTACTGCTGTATACATGTAGCGTAAATTTCAGTTGTTTTTTTTTCTTATGCATATCATAGATCACATATGGAAATAAAAAACAGGAAATACATGTGGGAATGAAAAGACAATGCCAGTAGAAAAAGTTTTGAAAGCTTAAAACATCAGTTCTTTGGACAGGCATGGCAACAACAGAGTTTTTTTGAGACTGGTGAACACAGTATTGATACTGTAAAAGCAAAAAGAGTGTATAAGCCTATTGGAAAATAACTCATGACAGTGGACTTCAGTGCAAAGTGCTGAACTGTGAATGTGACCTTTGTCTGAGTTCTGAAATCTTGTCTAAAATCTATTATTTTATAAATTTCCATCACAAGTGTGTGAACATAAACACACACAGACACGTGCACACATACACATATAATCACACATGAATACAGAAAGAAGACATATATTTATATATTATATATGATGATTATATCTATTTATATCTATCTATCTATCTATCTATCTATCAATATATTATTTTGTTTTAATCCAGTAACAATTTCCAAGAAATAGTGAGGAGTGCAGATGCTTTTAAATGGCCCTTCCTAAAGTACTCTCTTCATACACTAGATCTCATACCGCACTTCAGCTGCAACCATATTTTTGCCTTTGCATTATTGCAGATTCTTAAAGAAACATTCATTGTCTTTAATTGTTCATTTCTATTGACTTCTCCATTAACTTCAATTTAGCTTCTTTACCCATTATTCCATAGGAACGCCTAATTGTCAAGTCACTGATGTCTTTCTTATTGTCTAACTTCTAGGTATTTTTAATTTTTTATATTTGCTTACCTATGTTCAACATTCAAATTATCAACTATTCCCTATTTTTTAAATTATTTGCATTGATTCATGACTTTACACTTCTGTATATCTTACCTAACTGGTTGCATCCACCCAATCTCTCTGTTGGCTCTTCGTCCTCTTCCTATACAATGGCAATCTGTCGACTTGTGTGAGTGCTATCATATGTCAACACTCAGAATGAGTGGTTTAGTCCTGAAGTGGAGAGATTTAAACTATGGGCCAAAGCACATACTAAATCCCTACTACCCAGGACGTGAGTTTCCAAACATTAAATGGGATATGTGTGTGTGTATGTATATATGTACATGTATATGTATATGCATACACTGAATTAACAAATGAAATTCCATGGTTTTCATATTTAATTTTCTGACCATATGTTTTACATTGTAATATTTCATCCACACCTACCTCACCAAAGATACAGTAAGGTCTTTGTGGATCAGGAATGTATTAGATTTGATTTTACATGCTCTATAGTGCAAAGTAGAGAGCCTTTAAAATAGAAAATACTAACTAAAAACATTAAATAGGGGTACCTGGGTGGCTCAGTCAGTTAAGTGTCCGACTTTGGCTCAGTCATGATCACAAGGCACATGAGTTCGACTCCTGTGTCAGGCTCTGTGCCTACTGCTTACAGCCTGGAGCCTTCTTCAGATTCTTTCTCCCTCACTCTCTCCTCTTCCCCAACTTGTGCTCTGTCTCTGTCTCACTCTCAAATACAACATTTAAAAAAACATTTTAAATAAATGGAAATGGGAGAGAAGTAAAAAGGCATGTCATATGAGTGGCTGATAAGCTTTATGACACTGTGTCATAACTCCAAATTATTTGAAAGACATTATAGCATTATATTCATTATAGAATCAAGAACATGGAATTATTATTCCCAACATCTTTTTTTTCTACTTACTATTAAATCGTGTGTGATTAGACTAACATCTCTTTGCTGTTGTTTTCCAGTTTGTGATTTAGGGATAATACTATTAACCCATGATAAATTATAAGAATAAAATGCTCTAACAGATAAAAAGTATAGCAAAGGACCTAGTATAGAGTAAGTATTTTATGGCATTTATTCATTTATGTATTATTAATACAACCTTTGTGAAGTCATTATTCCACATATAATAGTTTATGCTTATTTCTTATCCTTAAAAATGAATGACATGTGATTAAACATGTAGTTATTAGGATATAAGAAATTAACACTTGCATAGTTTTAAAAAATACTTCAAGACAGTCTCTTCAATAAGTGGCACTGAGCTACTTGAATATTAACATGTAAAAGAATGAGACTGGACTCATATCTTACACCACTTACAAAAATTAACCCAAAATGAATTAAATAATTAAATATATGACCTGAAACAATGAAACTCCTAGGAAAAAAACCATAGGAATAAAGGTCCTGAAACAGCATGAGGTTTCATTAAAAAACTAAAAATGGAACTCCCCTATGACCCAGCAATAGCATTGCTAGGAATTTACCCAAGGGATACAGGAATGCTGATGCATAGGGGCACAATTACCCCAATGTTTACAGTAGCACTTTTAACAATAGCCAAATTATGGAAAGAACCTAAATGCTCATTAGCTGATGAATGGATAAAGATGTGGTTTATATATACAATAGCATATTACTTGGCAATGAGAAAGAATGAAATCTTGCCATTTGCGGCAACATGGATGGAACTGAAGGGTATTATGCTAAGTGAAATAAGCCAGTCTGAGAAAGACAGATATCATATGCTTTCACTCAGATGTAGATCTTGAGAAACTTGGCGGAACAGCATGGGGGAAGGGAAGGGGAAAAAAGTTACAAACAGAGGGAGAGAGGCAAACCAGAAGAGATTCTTAAATTCAGAAAACAAACTGAGGTTTGATGGGGGGTGAGGGAGAGAAGAAACTGGGAGATGGACATTGAGGAAGGCACCTGTTGGGATGAGCACTGGGTGTTGTATGGAAGCCAAGTTACAGTAAATTATATTTTTTAATGGAAATAAATATCCTTGACATGGGTCTTGATAATGATTTTTTGAATATGACACAATAAAGTACAAGCAACAAAATAAAAACATAATAAAATAAACAAGTGGGGCTGCATCAAACTAATATTATCTTCATAGCAAAAGAAACCATCAACAATGTGAAAAGAAAATCAATGGAGTGAAAAAAATATATTTGCAAATCATATATCTGATAAGAGGTTAATATCTAAAATATAAAAATAACACATGCAAGGCAATAGCAAAAGTCAATTAAAATAATTAAAAATGGACAAATGGCCTGAATAAATATTTTTCCAAAGAAATCATACAAAAGGCCAATAGGTCCCTAAAAACATGCTCAAAATCACTATTTATTAGGTAAATACAAATTAATGCTGCAATTAGATAGGTATCATCTCATACACATTAGAATGACCATCAATCATCAAAAAGACAAAAAAAATATTGGCATGGATGTGAATCAAAGGAATAATTGTGCATTGCTGTTGGGATTGTAAATTGGTACAACCACTGTGTAAAATGGTATGGAGTTTCCTCAAATATTTAAAAATAGAGCTATCATATAATCCAGTAATTCTACTTCTGGGTCTAATGTATTTCCTCATTATTTATGGTTGAATAAAAACCATACATATACACACATATTATTCAACCACAAAAAAATAGGAAATCCTACCATTTGTAAGGACTTGAATGGACTCTGAAGGAATAATATGCTGAGTGAAATAAGTCAGACAGAAAAAAACAAATACTTCCTGATCTCACTGATATATGTAATCAAAAATAAAAGAAACAAAAAAATAAAACAAAACAAAAACTCAGAAAAATAAATCACATGTGATTACCAGAGGTGGAGGGGGAATTGAAAGAAAGTGGTCAAAAGGTACAAACTGCCAATTATAAGTAAAAACTAGGGGATGTAATATATTATATAGCATGATGACTATAGCTAACATTGCTGTAAGATATCCAGAGGTTGTTAGGAGAGTAAATCCTAAGAGTTCTCATCGCAAGAAGAATTTCTTTTTCTTTAATCTTTTTTTAAATTGTATTGTAAATATGTAGAAGATGCATAGTGTCTTAAAGAAACAAGGCTCAAGGGCACCTGGGTGGCTCAGTTGGCTAAGTGTCGGACTCTTGGTTTCAGCTCCGGTCTTGATCTCAGGGTTCCTGAGACTGAGCTCCTGGTTGGGCTTTGCACTGACAGCAGGAAGTGTGCTTGGGATTCTTTCTTTCTGCCCCTCCCTTGCTTGCATATACCTTCTCTCAAAATAAATAAAAATAAAATAAAGACCAAGTTTCATTTTCACAGTTTGACTGAGTTTTTACTTTATCTGATTTTGCTTTTTTGGTTAGGTTCATGTAAATTTTCAATATAGGAAACTATATTATGATTACTACTTAATTTGTATTTTTTGTGGATTGTTTCATCTAATGTATATAAGAATATATATATTAGAACACAAAAAACAACTACTAGAGGAAAATATATATACATATATTGTTCTTAAATGTACTGTACAAATGCTAGAAAAAATAATACAATTATATTCAATCCAGCCAATCTTAAATTAATGTAAAGTTTGTAGTACTGAACAAAGTTACAAAGATTTGTACTGTTAACAGATATAAGTTATAGAAGTGATGTAATAATGAAATTTCCAGAAAGCCAAGACTGAATTGCTTTGTTTCTTAGACTAGTCTAACATTATGATTTGCTGTACCATAAAGTTTTAACTGCTTGGATATTTATTATTACTTGGAAATTATTTTTTATAATATGAATCATCATCAGATTATACAACTATGCAAGTGCAAAAACAAAAACAATCATGCAATACACTATTTTAATAACATCACTATCTTTTCACATCCATTTTTTTCACTTTGCTTGTTTCTTTGTTCCTACTTTTGTTAGCCTTTTTAAAATTTTTTAATGCTTTTTATTTATTTCTGAGAGAGAGAGAGAGAGGCAGCGTGAGCAGGAGAGGGTCAGAGAGATAGGGAGACACAGAATCTGAAGCAGGCTCCAGGCTCTGAGCTGGCAGTCAGCACAGAGCCCAACATGGGGCTTGAGCCCATAAACCGTGAGATCATGACCTGAACCAAAGGTGGACACTTAACTGACTGCTCATCCAGGTGCCCCTTGTTAGTCTTTTTAATTGGATATTAAATAGTTAACTTTTGAGATACAGCCAGGCATAGTTCCCTACTTGTCCTGGTATCATATAGTCATCTTCAGCCTACATATTTTGCTTTGTGGAGCAAAGCACATATGTGATGATCTTTCTGACTGAATTGACCATGAAATGCATAGATGGAACATAAAATTAACTGCTCTATTATTGTAATAGAACTCAAGGTATTTAAAGACACATGGAAAAGAGCATACCTAACTTTTATGAATAACTGACAATGATGTGGATAAGAACTTATTTCTCAGATCATTTCTAGAACTGCCTTGGTTGGACATATTGTAGCAATTTAAGAATGGGCAAATTATTCAAATTCTCTGTGCCTCGATTTTATCATCTGTAAACTGAATAAATACTAATAAGTAATCCATTATGTTACTGTGAGCAATAGACTATCTAAATACTATGCTCAGTGCTTACTACTTGTCTTATTCAGAAATGATTACAGTAGCTTCTTGGTATATTTCAGTCAATGAAATATTGATATTAACAGAAAAGCAAATATTTTATATTTAAATAAATTTGTGATATTTATTGGTAATTACATAAACAGAAGAGGTTAACTCAATTGTTTCAAAGTATGAATGACTCAATATTAATTCACTGTTACCTTGGTAAGATTAAGGATATTAATTTCTTAGGCTGATATCATAAAATACCATAAACTGGGTGGCTTAAAAAATGGAAAATTTTTGAGTCAAAATTCTGCAGGCTAAAGGCAAAATCCAGGTGTAGGGAAGGTTGGTTTCTAGTCTGGTTGTGAGGAAAATATCTGTTTTCCACCCTTAACTTTTGATGGCTGTCTTCCTTTGTCTACTCACATATCTTCTCTTTTATTCACATCTCTGTGTCTAGAGTTCCCCTTCGTAAGAGGACACCAATAATACTGGATTAGAGCTTACTCTAATGTCCTCACGTTAACTATATTGCCTCTGTTAGGACCCTATCTCAAAATAAAGCCACATTCATAGGTAATGGGGCTTAGTGTTCAATGCATAAATTTTGTGGGTATGCAATTCAGCCCATGACACTAAGTATATAAATCTTGTTTTTCATTTCATTGACCAGTCGTTCCTTGTTGCCTAATAAATAAATGTTTATTTAGAATAAGAATACTACCTTCAATTTATGGAAATTTATGTACTGGATAATATTTTCATATTCTGTGAATTGGCCTCCACTCTGTCACACTGCTCCTCAACTCCCTGTGCCACATGCTCCCCAGCTCGGACTCTTACCTACTTCTAGGACTGTCCTTTCTCTGTCTCCTTCATTAACTCTCTTCTACTGCCTATAGTTAAATATACATATTGTCAAAGAAAGCTTTGCTTCTTTCTAGAGAACTCATGTGTCATATGTACTAATTCACACTTGACTTCAGCCAAAAGTATCAAAATCTTAATTGCTTGTGGAATATACCCGTTCCACAGTCATCTCAAACTTAAAATGCCCAAATCAGAATCCTCCTTCTTATTCCCTTTTAATAGCTTGACTTAAATGCAGTTCAGTTAAATACATCATAATTACTCAGTCACTATATCTGAAAGGTTGACATCATTAATTTCTCTCCCTCATCCACCTAAACTGGTTCACAATATTTGGTTGATATTATTAAAGGTGCTTCTCACATTTAACCCATGCCCTCCACCTACATTATTGATTCCTTAATCCTAGCCCTTAATGTCTCTCATTCTGTTATTATACTGGTTTCCTGAAAGCTATACCTGTCTTAACTCTTCTTAATCTATTCTCTTCTCACTTCTCAAGAATAAAAGCTAACCATTCTTCTCTTTGAAAGCCTAGGTTTGGCTACATGGAAGAGTTAACACTTCACTTTGCTGTACAAATAATTTCACAATTTAGTTCTATCTGCCTTTGACTTCTCTGCATCTTTGCCTCACTACATTGATTACAGTTTCCCAGCCTTGTTAAATCATTTTTCTACTCCACTACTTTGGGCATGTATGAATATTCCCTCACTGAGGAACATCTTTTCCACTTCATCTTCCCTGTCTCTCCCTACAATCTATTTTTCACCCACATCTCCCTGTGTAAAAATGCCTACCTTCCTTCCAATATCATTTCATACATAACCTTTTCAGTGAAGCCTTGGGAGACTTCCCTACAGAGAAAAGTTATCTGTCCTTTGTGTCCCTGTGGCTCTTTGTCAGTACACTGTAGATTATTCTCTGCTTTGCCTTCATACAATTATACCTCTCGTATTAGACTCTAAACTTCTTGGGGGTATTCTATGATAATGACTAAGAGACTCAGAGACACCCAAGTTAAAATTGTGGCTTTGACAACTATAAGCTGCTGACTTCTGAAATTTTCATAAACTCCCACATATTAGTTGTCTCACAATGATATCTATATTTCCAGCTGATGGGATGATTAAAGTAGATATTACCTAAAGCATTTAGTGTATTCAAATATTATCATTAAATCTATTAATATTGTTGTTGTTATTACCACAAATTCATGATGAAGACAATCATGTGCTCAAAAATATCATTTCCTTAATAAATGTTTTTCACAATAATTTTATAAAATGGGCAGTAAAACCACACCCACATTAATTAGATGAAAAAACAGGTCCCCAAGAAGGTAAATTTCTAATCCAAGTTCACAAAGATGATAATTCGTAGATCTAAATTTAGAAAAAAAATCTTCTGATTTTTCTTTGAGTGCTTTCTGTATCATGAATTTCATAACTCCACATTATGAAGACATAACCCATAAATGTTTCCTATTTCTAAAAAAGCTGTAGTGTCCAGCCACACATAACTGTGGCATCAACTGATAATTTCTGTGTATAAAAGATAAACTTCAGTAAAAGAACAATAACATAAACATGATCAAAGAATTTATTAAGTTAAGCCTTTCAAAAAAAATCTTAGAATTTAACTGCATTATAAAAACAGAAACAGGGAACATACCCAAATATTTCATATCTTTTTTCTCTTTTCTAGCAGTTTAACTGCAAAATACATTTCAGAATTGTTTCTATGAAGACAGTATTTATTAAATAAGGGAATATTTATGAAATAATTAATTCCAAGTTCCCATGGTATGCTAAATTAGTCAAAAAAAGCTAAACTTTGCAAATTGTGATCCTTTTAGTTATTCTAATTCATGTATTTCGTATTCACCATGCATAATGCTCAGCAGCAATGTATTCAATCATTGATTCATTCATTCATCAAATATTTGTTTCACTGTAGTCAAGCAAACGTTTATTCAGATAACATTGTGCCAGATACTTGAGGACAAGCACATGAATAAGACAGACATGGTACCTACTTTCTCAAGATTCTAAATCTATTGGCAACCTAAGGTACCTTAGTTGTATTTTATCAATAATTTTGGAAGTGCTTTTTAAAAAAATTATCTATTTATTTATTTTGAGAGAGACAGAGACAGTGCAAGGGGGAGGGGCTGAGATAGATGGAGGAAGACAAAATCCCAAGCAGGCTCTTGCTGTCAGCACAGAGCCAGACACAGGGCTTGAACTCATGAAACCATGAGATCATGCCTGGAGCAGAAACCAAGAGTCAGACACTTAACTGACTAAGCCACTCAGGGGCCCCAGAAAATGCTTCTTAATTTAGCAGTACATTTTAATGATTAAAGAAAAGGCAACTGTTAGGTCAAATATATCATTTTTTTCAAATAAAGTTTTTCCTATAAGATTTCATATTGTCTCAGTGTAATTTAAACATAAGCATATGATTTTGCTTTTGTTTTTAATACCTACTTTGAAATAGGAGGCTCACCAATCCTAGTCAGTGCTGTATGACATCTCAAAATGTCCTACATATTAGCTCTTGAGGCATCATCCTTTGTAAAATGTAAATAAAAGGAGATGAAAGAAGCTTCTTAAAAACAGGCACAATATGAGAATGTTTTCCTTTTCCAATGTACTAGCAAGTAATACATAACTGGATAGAATTGCTTCTGTTTAGAGGAAGAAAAAGGAATATATTGAAGTCAGTAAATGCATTTTCTTTGAGTAAAAGGGTTATCACACAGACATTTGTAACTTTAGAGATGTCACTGCTATAGCCTTAGGGTTTTAGAAGGAATTTCTGTGCTTCAGGATGAAGCTGGCTGATGTTCTGTTTTCCCTTAATATGAGAAAGGATGACTTATAAATGAAGATTTAAAGTACTGGAGTCAGCTTTGAACTAGTCAAGCTTGAAACTAAACTCCCATATCACCGAGTAAAGCTCTCACTGACAGAATGTTTCCTGGTTGTGGAGGATAAATGACAATATGTATCACCAGAAGGGATACTATAATATGGAAGTTAAAAGTAAGTGGCATCAACTCATAAAATAAATATAACTTATAAGAAGTCATGTGCATTTTAATGTTCAAAATAGCCCTACATTATGTAGTAATTAGACTAAAATGGTGGTCACAATACTGAAAAACTTTTCACTTTGATTTGATCAAAATGTATTTAAACACTTTGGGGTGCTTGGGTGGCTAAGTTGGCTGAGTGTTCAACTCTTGATTTCGGCTCAGGTCATGATCCCAGGGGTGGAAGAGCGAGCCCCCCAGAGCATGGAGCCCACTGGGATATTCTCTCTCTCTCTCTCTCTCTCTCTTTCTCTCTCTCTCCCCCTCTGCTCCTCTACCCCACTTGCTCTCTCTCTCTCAAATAAAAATAAATAAATAAATAAATAAATAAATAAATAAATGAAAATATATTTTATTCCTTAAACTGAAGTGAGACAGTATTTATACCTCCCCTGTCCAATTCTATCTTTTGGCTTTTTAAGTGGAGGGAGAGCTAAAAGCAAAAATACTACATACAAAAAAGCCCCTAAAATTAAATTCTGAAGCCAAGTTTAATGAAGGTTAAAGAATGATATCAATTTATTTATATATTCAATTAATAATAGAAAGTATATTTATCAAACATTATCAGCTAAGTCAATTACAATGTTAAATTTAATCTAAATGTTGTACAGGCCCAAAGGAAAATAAGAGTTATTTAGTTCAAAAAATATATAACTCAATTAAACACATATTTATAGTTAGATGTGAGACAAAAATGTGCATTCAACAAATCCAAAGACCTTTAAGTAACCTATAATTATGAACTGTTTATGATGTAAATCTCAGTGAATTATGAGTATACAATAAGTACATTATACTGATTGAGTGCCTATAAATATAATAAAGAGTGTGGTTTTCTCAAAAGATCTGTTCTAGTGGTAATGAGTATTTTACCATTTACAGTTCTGGATAAAATAGAAATTGTCAGGGTGTCTGAGTGGTTCAGTGAGTGAGGAAACTGATTCTTGATTTTGGATCAGGTCATGGTCTCATGGTTCATGGGGTTCAGCCCCATATCAGATACTGCACTGACAGTGGGGAGCCTGCTTGGGATTCGCTCTCTGACTCTTTCTCTCTCTCTCTCTCTCTTTCTCTCTCAAAACAAACATTAAAAACTTAGAGATTGTCATTAAGGGGGTACCTGGGTGGCTTAGTCGGTTAGGCATCCGACTTCGGCTCAGGTCATGATCTCATGGTTTGTGGGTTCAGGCCCCATGTCAGGCTCTGTGCTGACAGCTAGCTCAGAGCCTGGAGCCTGTTTCGGATCCTGTGTCTGCCTCTCTCTCTGACCCTCCCCTGCTCACGCTGTCTCTCTCAGAAATAAATAAAAAACATTAAAAAAAAAAAGAGATTGTCATTAAGATCATATATTGAGGTTCATTTTTCACCTTGATAAATAGCAATGATGACAAAAACTATATTCAACCTAGAAAATATATGTAGAAATGTTTCACCTATGGAAAAGAATACTTTTTAAAAAAAGGTAACATACTAAAGTTTGTCTACAACTAAGACTTCAAAGGAGTATAAAATATCTAAAAGGTAGAGAGGTAATGGGTTTACCTCTCTCAAGGGTTTAAAAAATGGCACTGATCAGTAAAGACTTTTGGTTTAAAATGATACATTCTGCTGACATAACTAAGAAGAAATTTATAAAGCCATGGTAAATAAATAAAATGTGACATTACAAGACTTCTAAGTATAGTTAAATATATTGGATGGACATGAGATACAACAGACCTTCTATTAAATTGATTAGCAGATAACCTATAAGGAAATTGGTCTTTACTACAGAAGACAGGATATTGTTGTACACCAAGATATCTCTTACCTGCTATCAATCCAATAATTAGATATTCTCAATAAATTATTTTATCACAGATTTAAAAAAAAGAGAGAGAGAGAGGGAAGATAGAAGTTTTAAGAACAAAATGGAAACAAATTAAACATTATTTCATTACAAAGGAGAAAGTCAGGCAAAGCAAGTTAACGGTTTCCAAAACATGTGGTCATCCAATTATCTGTTGGAATTACTGTTTACTTAAAAAACAAGGTTTAGTAATTCTTGATATCCCATCTCCCCTTCCATATAGAGCAGATACTTTGGATTTAATTGTAACTAAGTATGGATTATTTACAGTGAATCAAACATGGAGGAAACCTAAGGAAGGGGCAACCCTATAACCTCAAGTGGGAACACTTTAATACAGCCAGATACAACTCCAATAATATTAGAACAGTTCTGAAAAATAAAGATTAAAATCAGATTTAAAAAATTACAGACCTTATGAAGTTAAGGGTCACTTTTGTGTCATTTATTTTTGTTTAATAAATGAATTAAAGAATAGTAATGCAAGCATTTGCTTAAGTTGAAAACGCAACCCTCAAATTCTGACAACTACATTACAAGTTATTCTAATGAAGAAAAAAATAAATTATTTTAGGATACTCTAGGATAAATGCAGAATTAAAATGACATATTCAAAGGATGAAATAGGAAACTATGGAATCAGAGCTACATATTGCTATATTTGAGTTTTGCACAAAATAGTATGATTTAAATGATTGCATAGTTAATGCATCAAATACAAAGAGGTTTGCAAAACCCTTAAAGGGTGACAAAAAGGGGAACAAAATTATGTTGCTGTCAAAGAGATTTTTTTAAGTACTCTAGAGTTCAAGACTAGTGAATTTTTTTGTAGTTGTTTTGTTTTGAGATGTGAGGAAATAAGCTGAATGAATTACCAGAACAAACGCAGTTGTTCAGGAAAAAAAGCTGGAAATTCATTGCTGACCTTGTTTGCTCCATCAAATTAAAAATGCATCAAAAGATTCCCATGGTAAGGAGGAATTAAAAAGAGCCCCAGGGCATATCATAGAAATCTTAAAATACCTGAAGGTTGACTTGAGGAAGAGGTGTTAATTGATCGTTTTTAATCACTTAAGTAATGTAATTAGAGAGGTGGAATCAAAAGATGAAATTAAGAGGACACAGATATTCATTTCAAATATAAGTGAATTTTCAAAATGATTACTCAAAGATGAAATGAGCTACCTTTGGGAGGTACTGAATTATTCATTAGTAGAAATGTGCACATTTAAAGGGGATAAACATAAGTCTGAGGTACTGGAGTTGGGATTTAAGAATCATTGGGATGGTTAGACTAAATGAAATCTTATCTCTTACAAGTCTGTCATTAAAATTATATGTTCAAAAAGTGACAGATTTTTAGAAAGTGACAAATATCGATTGGCCAGGTCGCTTAATTGCTGAATTCTCTAAGATTTGGGGAGCTGTTCAAATAAATCTTTGTATTAAGGTTGAAGGATAAATTAACATAATACTTTAAAACTTTTTTCCCCCCTTCAATTGAGTTAAGGAGCTATTCTAAATTACAGACCACCATGTATCTGATACTACTGTGTGTACTCAGGAAGTGAGTACTAAATAAATAGATGACACAACAGATATAGCTTCTAAAAAAAAGACTGAGGAACACAGTGGTCCTTCTAAATAACTCAGTTTTTCTCCATTCAGAATTTTCTAACCATTTGATTGATTCATTTTCATTAATCCACTTCAAAATCTCAAATTCTACAGAGAGCTTGGGTTACATATGCTATTATGAAAGATAAGAAAAACTTCAAGAGTAAACTACCCAAGATAACAAATAGTTTGTGTTCTGGTTGACCTTCCTGTACTTACTGACTTTTTGGTTTGTGAGTTGTTGACCGATCTCTAAAATGCACTGTCCTATACAAACTAAAGAGCATCCTCTCTGTCTTTTAGTTTGGAGTCACAGTTCGTCTTGACCTTGCCATTTGTGTAACTATCAGATTGGGTAATGACCTTATTTGTTACTATATTGCAGTCCCTAGTTATCCACTTGGAATTTATGGTCAGCTTTTCATTTACAGCCTGATGGTGACATATTCCCTAGACAATACTATATGTTACTCATTAGTATTAGCATCCTCTCTCTAAAATCATGGTCTAACATAAATCCTCTAAGACTCTCAGAAACATTGTGCTGTGAAATTCTTATGAACCTACAGCAATTTACTAAAGAAGTAATTGTTTTACCAAAAATTGTACTTTAAATCATTATTTCAATACATACTTTTTTCTCATTAAAATAAGACATGTTTTCTTTCAAAAGAGAAAAGTCAATTATATTTTATTGTGTTTATGAGAGTAAATGACAGCATGATGCAGAGAAAAAAACTATCTTTAAACATTGCAGTACTATTTGAATTATATACACAGGTCTAGAAAATTTCTTAGGATACTCAATTTCTTTCTGTACTTTTAATGACTTTGAGAAAATATATGTAGCTTGTATTTGAAAATTTAAAAGCAAAGTGACTTTTATTAATATTAATTTGTATTTCCTGAAGCATATTATTCATTTTCAATACAGTATTATGTACTATCATCATGTTTATTCGATTCTGATTTTTTAAAAATATGACAACTCATACTCTAAAACCAATTAGCAATTTAAATATAGTGAAAGGGAATATTAGTCAAAACAAGATACTTTCATTTTTTTCTAAAGCAAAAAAGCTTGAGGACATCATTGTCTTTTCTACTTTTTAATGTACCTGTTAACAATACCCAAGAATTTGTAAGCATATTTTATATCCTTTAATTAAATTCACTTCAAGGTCCTAATTTATGTGTAAAATATAAAGATAAATATATGCAGTGCTTTTAAAATTTTATAACTAAACTTTTAAGGAAAATTTATTTTTATTTTTTTTAATTTTTTTTAATGTTTTATTTATTTCTAGGTGAGAGAGAGAGACAGCGTGAGCAGGGGAGGGTCAGAGAGAGAGGGAGTCACAGACTGAAACAGGTTCCAGGCTTTGAGCTGGCAGTCAGCACAGAGCCCGATGCGGGGCTCGAACCCACGAACCATGAGATCACGACCTAAGCGAAAGTCCGACGCTTAATCTACTAAGCCACCCAGGCGTCCCATGGAAAATTTAAAAGGAACAAATTTCAGCTCAAGTTTGATTAATTTCATATAGATGAATGGAAAATTGAGTTAGTATGCTGAAGTTAAAAATTATTGTTTCTGGAAAATTATGACATTTTTTTAAAAAATCAGTTTTCCTTTAATAAAATTTTGATAATAAAAATCCATTGCCAGATTACTAAGATACAACTTATTTCTAAACAAGATACAACTAATTATATGGGTTTAAGTTGTTTTATTAGGATACTATTTTAACAGGACTTAATTGATAAACTATTTTCCTTTAAGCATATGCAAGCATAGATGTGACATAAATAAAAATATGTCATTTAAACACTGGAGATGCAAACTATTAGGCACCATTTTGTTGTTGATGAAGATGTTTTGCTGTTTTAACATAAACTGCTGTTCTCAGAATGTGGTCTTTTGAGAACATTGGCATGGGGTCACCTGGAAACTTGTTAGAAAAGCAAAATCTTTGACTCCATCCCAGACCTACTAAATCAGTAACTCTCGGGGTGAAGTCTAGCAATAGGTGTTTTAATGAGTCCACTAAGTGATTATGATGCATGCTAAAGACAGAATAACTAATCAGATGTTCTCAACTGTGGTGAAATAATAGAATTATCAGAAGAGTTAAGACAAATAGATTCATAACCTCCTATATCAATCAACATGAATTATCTGATGAGAAGACCAGTCTGTTAAAGCACCCCAATTTTAATGTGTAGTTAGGGCTGAGAACCATTTCTCACCTAACATCCAAGAGATCTTATTTCATTTGTTTTTTAGTTTTGTGGAACTGAAGGCATGCCTGTCTTTTATTGACATTGCAGAAGTATTGCCTGATCAACAAAATTTATTATCTAATGAAAGTCTTTCCCTTTCTTGCCAGTCCTGTTTTCCCTGATGGGAAACATACCTTTGCCCTAATTTTTATATCATAATGGGTATGCTACTTTAAATCCACTACTGCCCATATACAGATAACATCTTATTAGTAATTCTTAACAAATATAAAAGTGACCTGAAAGATTACTTGCTTTCCTAGGCTACCTATCTTATCACATAGTATTGGTTTCCTAATAAATATCTAGGTGGACTTAATCACAGTGGAGATACATTGTAATTACAATGAATTTGCTGCTCATTTAAGAATTTAGCTTGTTCCTATTATGCTACTATGCTATGGAATTAATTCTTACCTCCAGAAATAAAACTAATAATTTATAATGAGAATATAGAAATGTAAAACTGACATAGAAATACAAGAAAGTAATAATACTTTAGTTTTGTATCTTAATTCT